>NC_142019.1:19319488-19482488 GCF_049901735.1 Notechis scutatus
ATTCTATGAATAAATAAACCCAAACATCGGATCTGGTATCAGGCCACCAGTTGGATCCTAGTCTAAGAATGGTTTCCAGTTCAAGTTGAAATTTACTTTTAAGGCTCAACGTTAGTTTAGACACTTTCTCGGGTCCCAGTGGGGCACAAAAGGGCCCCTGCATTGGGCAGCAGGAACAGCCTTGAGAAACGGGAGGGCAGCAGCCAAAGCGATGCTCGGGGAAAAGAAATTTGGGTCCAAGGCAGGGAGGTAATGTGAGAAAGTGTCTCAAAAGATAAGGGGAGGGATGGGACCTAGTCAGGTTTGGAGGATTCTGTTACTGTCACCTTACAGAAAAGTAACGTTTGCATGTGTGACTCTGCTCTACCTTTTTCTGGGACCACGTGCAGCTGCACACCTGCAGCCACACATGCTGGCCCTACCCAGAAATAAACCCTCCCAGGGCCCTGATGCCTCCAGGCAGGGCATGAAAGCGGCCCCTTCAGGTCAAGGCCAGGGAATGGCTCTGGGCAGCTGCCTCCCCAGGTGGAAGGGAAGGGGCGTCCAGGGTTTGAGAGCTGCGGAGCACCCGGCTTAGAGTCCTGGTGGCCAAAGAGGCTGGACTCTGGCCAGCTCCACCACCAAGGGCTGAGTTTGCCTTCAACCGTGGCCTCGCTCGGTGAGCAGCTGCTGGTGTGTTGCAGGACGTCTCCGGAAATGCAGCTTTCCTGGCCTTCACCCCGTTTGGATTTGTGGTCCTGCAGGGAAACAAGCGAGTTCACTTCATCAAATGGTGAGTTCTGTGTCTGAAACCTGTTCCTCGTTACCCAGGAGGGAGGGAGGCTCCCCCAAATATAGTGATCTCATCAGCTCCCCCTCCCCATGCTTGTCTGTGGCCTCTGCCACAGTGGCAGCCTCTCCCGTGCGCCCCCAAGACTACTCCTGCAAGGAGCTTTGGTGCCTGATCTTGCCTGACCGCCCCCACCCCCCACCCTTCGGCTTGGCCTCACCCTCCAGGGCAGACCTCATTCTTTCCTTGTCTTTTTGTGTGTGAAGAAGTAGTTTACAAAATTAAACAGTACAGAAAAATAAAAGAAAGAATATAGGAAAGCGGAAAAGATATAAAAAGAAAGATAGGAAAGAAAGAAACACAGAAAAAAGTGAACACGATAGATTCAAAGAAAGAAAGAAAGAAAGAAAGAAAAGAAAGAAAAGAAAGAAAAGAAAGAAAGAAAGGCAGGCTGCCCCTCCCGAGGCCGAGGTGCCTTCCATCCCCGCTGCCGGTTTCAGCCCGGGGTCCCCTGCCCTGAGCCACAAATGTTCACCTTCCACCTGCAGCTGCTCTCCTTTTCCCCAAGAAGTTTCCCTTTCACCTTGTGTTTTACGCAGCTTGATTTAAGATCTCTGCCCTTTGCCAGAGCCTGTTCCGCGCTGTGCCTGGGCCAGCCCTTGTCATGCCACGCAGGAGGGGTTGGGGCAGTTTCCCCTTTCACGGAGGTGCTTTTCTTTGGCTTGCAGGAACGAAGTGGCCAAAATAAAATTTGAAGGCAAGACGTTCTATTTATACGTAAGTCAGAAAGAGGTGAGTGCCTTCCAACGGGATCTGCTTAATGAGACCAAACAAATCCAGTGGTATCTCTGCCGGCCGATCGCCCAAGAGACCTCCAGAAGTGGCCTGGATCCAGGTTAAATTCCGTATCGCCCTATTAAAGCAACCGCCAGGCTGAGAAACTGGAGCATTTCCCAATGGACTAGCAGAGCTTCCTTGGTTCTGGGCTCCATTGAACCCGATCCCCATTCTCCTCTCTGGCTGGAGAAAAAGCTCTCGGGCTTCCAGGCCTCCCCCTGAGCAAACAGCAGGACCCTCCGAATTGCTGGGCCCCTGGAGCAGCCTTCTCATCTGAAGCTGGCCAACTGTGGCCATTGTCTCCTTGTAGCTTTCTTTAAGGAGGTTTCTCTTCACGTCGCTTCAGGGCTGACCCAGCCTGGAACGAGGGGGCCAGGGGGGAGGGGGTGTAGAGATAGCTGAGCTTTGCAGCCTAAATTTTAATCCTTTCCCCTGGGAGTCAAGGACCTTGGTGGGGGTGTTCGAAAGGTGGAGACTGAGGTCACCTAGCAACTGGACTACATGCTGACTGGACCGTGTGACTGGTGACTTTGGGGGAAAGTAACAAAGTTTTATTTTTAATTGGGTGTAAATCCAGCAGGAACTTAGAGCCGGTTTTCCATCAAGCCTGGGTCAATTGAATATGGCCCAATAAAATGTTCTTTGCCTGCCTCGGGGTTCTTATTGAAGGGGATGTATTACCTGGACAGAGGGTCAGGGCCCAGGGCCAGGGTTCATGGGACTTGAAGTACGTGGAGGAGGTCTGCCTCCCCAACCCCGTAAGGGGGCCGAGGCCAGAATCTGCACTGGAAAATCTTTGATCTCTGGGGGGGTCTAAAGGGCTGCACTTATTGCCAGGCGGAGGGAATAGCTGATCCTCTTCTCCATCACTTTCCAAGATCAACCCCCCACTCCCCAGATATTTTGCACCTCCCAAAGGCCAGGAAGTGGGGGGAGGCAGAGGGATGAGGAGGAGTTCGGGGCAGTGCTGGGTGGGGAGATAAATAAATACTGGGGTCTAGGAAAGCCTGCCCAGTTCAGGTACTTAAACGAAGCCTCCTTTCCCAGACTCTGGTTGGGAGCTCTTGGTGTCCAGTAAAGGAAGGCCGTCTGCTTTGTCAGAAAGCCACGGTGGTGGCCACCCGTTTAATAGGCGTTGCAGCACATAACAAACCAGAGTGGGACTTGGATGGCCTGATGTAGGGAATAGGGAAGGTGAAGATAAAGGATGCTATGCAGGATACCCTAATCGGAGCCCCGGGCAAAAGGGACTAAAGCAATTGTGACGTCTAGAATGCCCAGGTAACATTTGGAAATGGCTCAGGCTCCTCCCCTCACTGGACCACAACGAGGAGGAGGAACCTCACAGCCAGCGTGGCAGAATTTGGTTCTGAGAGCCCACCTGAATCAAAGCAGTTTCGGCCACACTGTGAGCGGAGTAGAGTTGGTTTCCTTTTTGTGGCTACTACAGAAGTGGATCCAAACCATCCGTGTTTTTGTTAGCTTAAATATATTTTGCATGCTTTCTTTCCAACAATATGAAGAGCACCTGTAAATTAACTGCAAGGATTTTTCTGGGATTTTGACAGGAAAAGAAAATTGTTCTGAACTATTTTGCTCCAACTCCTGAAGCCTGCAAGCATCTCTGGAAATGTGGGATTGAAAATCAAGCCTTTTATAAGTGAGTAGAGGACGCATTTTCCAGGATTGCTTTCTGTCCGTGGGAAGGAATTGGAGCAGCTGTTGCCAATCCAGAGCCGCTCAGCCCAAAGTGGCGGCGACCTTTCCTGCAGAAACCGGCCCCAGGATTGGTTTCTCTGCTGCCGCCACCTCTTGCCCTGCAAATGGGCACCTAATCTGGTTGATGATCCCTCTGGCTTCTGCTGGGAATGATTCCCGTCTCCCAGACGAAGCATGGAAGTCTGAGAAATTAAAGCATCTGTAAGAAAGAATTTCTCATGAAGAGCACCTGCTGTCCCATAAGTGTCTTGTGTCCATATCTCAAGTTGTCTCGTCTTTTGTAGCACGTGAATTTCCTTTGGCTCTGTGTGCCGCCTGGGCCTGTTTGAAGATCTTGCGTTCAGGCAGCCTCCTTTTTCCTTATGCTAAGAGGGGACGCATAGACCAAGGGTCTTCCAACTTGGCAAGTTTAAGGCTCCCAGAATCCCTGAGCTAACATGACTGGAGGAGGAATTCTGGGAGTTGAAGTCTACAAGTCTTAAAGCTGTCAAGTTTGGAGACCCCTGGCATAGATACGATCCTCTGGGGTTTTTTTTTTTAGAAAGGGGCTGGAAAGTGGCCACAATAATTGCTTGGGATTGATGCATCTCCTGGAAGAGGTGAAACTCACCTCATTCCCTGCCTTGTCGAACCAAAATCCTCCAAGAGCGATTTGCAGAAGGGAAAGAGGTCAGTTACCCCACCTTCCCTCCATTCATCGGTTGAGGGGACAAAAATGGCTAACATAAAATGAACAGAAAAGAGATTAATACTGAAATTAGCAGCGATGACCCTGGTAAGAAAAACGTCTCTGGGCAAAGTGCCAATCCCCAAGCAGGACGTTTCTTGGCCGGGTCAGAGCAGGCGATGATGCCCTTCCTGTATGCCAAGCAAAAGGCAGTTTGGAAAGGTCTCCATGGCGGCTCTTCCCGCCAGGCAGGTTTCCACTGCAGGGCAGTGAAAAGCGTAGGGGCTTCGCAGGTGAGACCCTCCCCTTTGAAAGAGGGGGCCTTGCAGGAGCCAGGCTGGCTGCCCTTTAATCACAACTTCTGGGGGGGGGGGTTGTTGCTCCTGCATAAAGCAATTTGGCCCAGTAATGAAGACAGGGAGAAGTGCCATGAAAGATTCTGCCCGTGACTGGGAAAGGCTCCCCCGGGGCAATTCTGAGGAGGCGGCACATCCCTTGCAGGGCCAGGCAGCCCCATGTCCATAATGGGCATTGTGTAAGCCTAAAGCTGGACACATTTCCCCTTGCGCTTCTGGGCTGCGCCGATGTACAGGTGCCACTCCTGCAAGAGAAGCCATCCTGTCGGCTTCGTGGCCGTTAGCAGCACCCAGGCCGGTGGCTCCCCCAGGGGCGTCTTTCTTTCGGCCAGTTCTCGGAGCCTTTGCTTCACTTTCAGCACGTGGGAGTGAGAAGCTTCCCCTTCGCTCCCCTCGCAGCCCTTTCCAAGGCCAAGCAAGTCTTGCTCGATAGCTGGGATGCTATTCGATCCCTTTCCCCACCTCTGCTTCTTGCTTCAGGTTGGAGAAGTCCAGTCAAGTTCGCACCGTTTCCAGCAGCAACTTATTTTTCAAAGGGAGCCGGTTCCGATACAGGTAAATGATGACTGTGAGCGTCTGTGGCTGGATCTGTTTTGACGCATACCTGGATGCGTGAATTCTGAGAATTGATTAAGGGAGGCGATCGTAGAGTTGAGCTGGGCCTGTTCAGCCCTGGCCTTTCTGAGGTGCCCCTTCCCAACGCCAGAGCCGCCGCCACTTGGCTCTTCCAGAATAAGCAAGGCTGGCCAGGCACTCTTGCCAAGCTGGGCACCCAGTCAAAACCTTTCCAGGTACCCAATCTGGTAACTACCAGGAATTAAACGCTTTAGCCTTGAGCGAGGCTGCAGATCCAGTCTGCTCGTGATGGAGAAGCACTGCCAGGCTCCTGGCTTTCAGGATGGGGGGGGGGGGCGGGGGGAGTTTGCCAGCAGAATCTCAGGCTGGGCAACCGCCACGCTTGTCACCTGCTCTGCTCTCCAACCTCTTTCAGCGGCCGAGTTGCCAAAGAAGTGATGGAGTCCAGTGCCAAAATTAAGAGGGAGCCTCCAGAAATACACAGGTAAGGCAGCTATGGGGGAGCGAAAGGGTCCAAGGGCCGCCCTGAGCAGGAAGGACAAAGACAGGGGTGGTGGGAGTCGGAGCATGCTGGACCTTCTTCCCTGGTGGTGGGAAGAGAATGCTGCCTCCTCCCTCCCTTCCTTTCGCAGGGCTGGACTGGTTCCCAGCCGCAGCTGCCCCTCCATCCCCCACGGACCCCGGCTCAGCAGCGTTCCCAGGACCCGGAGGAGGGCTGTCCACATCTCCATCATGGAAGGTGAGTTGGCTGCTCCTACTGGTCATAATCCTCATTTAGCAACCACTTATTTAGGTCATTAACCATACAAACTTGGTCATTCATCGCTTGAGAGAAACAATCGCTAACCATTGAAACCATGACTGGTATTTACAATCTTTCTTCAGCTTTCCTTTGCTTTGCAGGATTGGCCATAAAGTTACTTTTTTATAACTTGTTTTTGCATATGGTTGCTAAACAAGGACTGCGGAACAATAGGAGCCACACTACTTTTGGTTCACTGGAGTTCATTTTGTTAGATTGCTCAGGTGTCTTTGTTGTAGATTTTAATCAGTTCTGGAACTAGGTATTGAAAAAAGTGCTCAGGCCAGGCGGCTTCAGTTTCACAGTACAAAATTGCAACGACCAAAGACTCTGCATGAGCTTCATCCTTCCTTTGCTGGTTGGAAGAGGGAAGCGTATCCCGAGGAAGGAGACAGTCCATGCAAAGCAATTCATGGATTGTTGTTTCAGTAGTTTTATAAGAAGGCTCAGCATTTGCCAAAATTGGGGCAGCCAAGGGTCTTTTCATGCATTTGCTGAATATTTTGCCAGCTACCAGAAGAAACGAACCTGTTCATAAACGTTTAGAGACAGACCGATGGCAACGTGTCACTCACAGAGGGAAACCATAACCAAGGACAGCCCAATCCAGCCCCGTGGTGCTGGGGCTGAGCAACCAATTTCATATCCTGCCCCGGGAAAAAGCATGAAGGCAGCTGGAAGACATCACCACATTTTCCAGCGACAACGAGAAAAGTAGCTCAGACTTCACACACACATACAAGCTTATGTTGATGATAGAAGATTCACTTCTCAGAGGAATGGAATCAGCAATTGGTAGACCGACAATCCATCTAGGGAAGTATCTTGTCTCCTAGGAGCGAAATCAAAGATGGGACTTGAGCGCCTTAAAAAACCATCAAGCCCAGAGACTGTTATCCCTTTCTCCTCTTCCCTGTGGAGACAAGTGGCCTGGCAGGGGAGGGGTTGGCCAATGGGAAAGAACGTGGTTGGGAAACCCCTGGCTCAGCTTATCCAAAGGGCTTTAAACTAAGCTGAGGGGGGAGGGTGACCGATCTTTAGCTGCTGATCCCAAGCATCAGCCAGAAGACAATCGATCAAAGAAAGAGGTAAGGAGTGATGGGAAGGAAGGAGAACTCAGATATAAAACAGGAGATGTAGGAAGCAAGACCAGGCTCAACTATAAAGGACTCAGATGCCTATAGGCTCAATGTCTGGGGAACAAACAGGGTAAACTTGAAGTACTAGTACATGGGGGCAGGTATGATATAGTTGCCATGACCTGGTGGTAACGGCAACATTACTTGGTGGGATGAAACTCATGACTTTAATGCACTTATGGAAGGATATAAACTGTTCAAAAGAAACAGAGCTAACAAAAGATGATGTGGAGTTGCATTATAAATAAGAAATCACTATATCTCTACAGAGGTACATTGAAACCAAGGATGAAAGCATCCTTGAATGCATATGGGTCAATATAAAAGGAAAAAAGAATGACATGGCCATAGGTTTATGATGTGAATTGCATTGTATGTATACTATGTATATACGTACAATGACAATAAAGAATTCGATCAATTCAATCAATCAAGGTGTATATTTTAGGCCACTCAGCCAAGCAGAAGAAATAGGTGCACTTTTTGCTAATCAGTTAATTAATATATGCAAGAAACACACCACTGTAGGAGTAACTGGGACTCTTAACTACCCTGACATCAACTGGAAGAGAAAGTCTGTATTCGGTAGAAGAAATTGGTTCCTGACAAGCCTAGCTGACAACTTTGTCATCCAAAAAGTACTGTCTATTTTATATGCACACATTTAGTTTTTCTTGCCTAAAAGACCTTCTTTTCTCACTACCGGATTGCACTTTGTTGGCTAGGGCTTGGCCGAGGTTCCAGACTTGGCCTTCAGTGGCAAAAGGAGTTAGCTGAAAATGGCACTTCGACCGATTTAAAGAGAGTGAAGCAGGGACAACTGCCCTGCCCTACAAATTTTGGGAGGAAGGAGCTGTTGGCCTTTGAATTCCAAAACCCTCCTGGTTCAATGCTTTGCCACAAAATCCACAGCATCTCTAGTACCTCCTGTTGACCAATCCAAGCCATCAATGCCTGTCCTTAGTAAAACTTGCAGTACTGATGTTTTCCTACAGGGCCTCCTGCAAACAGAAAGTTGCAATGTTAAAAAAAGGAAAAGAAAAAAGGTTGGACGAAACCATTTGTGTGGCTCTGCCCTGAGACCCTCCTTTCTCTGTTCCTTCAGGCCTCGAGTGTTTGCGGGACAGCGCTCACTCCACCCCGGTCAGGTCGACCTCCCACAGCGACACCTTCTTGCTCCACTCGCGGAGCGGCAGAGCAGAGAGCAACGAGCGCGTGGCCATCATCTCAGACGAGGTCTACAGCCCATCGGACAGCGTGCTGCCCACTCCGGTGGCCGAAGAGAGCCTGGAACTGATGCTGCTGTCCCGGCCGGTTAACAGCACCCCTTGCAGCATAGAGGAAGAGGAGTCGGAAGCCGGCGCTCCAGCCGGGGAGGCGCAGGAGCTGGGAAGGGACCTCTGGGCCTTGTGCAGCAGTGGAGGAGCCCAAGCAGAACAGGTGAATAAGTTTGTTTTAAGTGTCCTCCGTCTGCTCCTTGTAACAGTCGGACTCCTCTTGGTTTTGCTCCTTCTCCTGATCATCCTTACGGAGTCTGACCTTGACGTTGCCTTTTTCCGTGATATTCGCCAGACCCCTGAGTTTGAACAATTCCATTATCAATACTTTTGTCCCCTCAGGCGATGGTTTGCCTGCAAAATCCGCTCCGTACTCAGCCTGCTCAATGATACCTGAAGGCAGTTGTCCTCCTAGTAACTAGCCGGGCGGACTGTGGAAGATCCCTGCTGCCCATTCCCAGAAAACGGGGCTCATCGTGGCGCCATCAGCACATAAACTAAGTCCTCCTCCTCCTTCTCCTCCTCTCATGTTTCGGCCCAGGAGGGCGTTTCCCCAGCTGAAGATAAGGACAGGCTCATGCCAGAGCAAACCCACCACGCAATCAATTCCTTTGCAGGTCCACTTGGGGGAAGCTCCCTCAGAGTTCTTGCTTTCCGACATTCAAATTACTCTGCACTCTTCAAATTTAGTTTTGCTTTCGTAGAGATGTTAACTGCAGAAACTTCAAATAGAAAGAGCTTATTTTATTATTACTAGCGTTGGACTAAATGCCAGCCTTCAGCCGGGACACCAGTTCATGAAGACCACTTACTTCATGCAGGAGCTTTTGTAATGGTGCTACTGAGTTGTAAGTTTAATAATATAGTATTATTTTATTAAAACTGTCACTGTGCATAGCACTACCATCTTGGACATGGACATTGAAACCAGGGCAGTTTTATTTTCTTTCCAATCGCCAGGCTTCATGTGGGGGGGGGGGATTGGACCAATGCCAATATTGTGAGGTCATTTAGCATTATTAATTCTTTTCAAGCAATAGATGGTTACGAGAGGAAGTCAACAGGCATAAATTTATTTCTTCCCTTAGCAGGGAGTGCAACGGCCATTCAATACCTGTCTTTGGTGAATTTCGACCCTTGGCCTTTACAATCCCACGGAGACCTTTTCTTAGGATAGTTGGGTGCCAAAGGAAGCAGGAGTTGGAGTAAGTAGGGAAGAGTCGATCTGTGTACCTGATGGTGGTTTTTGAAATCTTGCCGTCGTGTAGTACAATCGTCAGGTCTGGCTACTTTGAATGAGATTCTGCCACAGTAGATGTTTTGTATTATGAAAGAACTTATTTCAACCTATATTTTAAGAAAAATATATATTTTGTTAATGAACCAAACCTTTTTTTACTTTATAAATTGGATAAACGTAGTGTCAGGTATCAAGTGACGGAGATACTCACAAGGTTACAAATGTTTTAGAGCAATGTGTTAACACTGCATCAACCATCCACCGTTTCTAAAAAAAAAAAAAGTGGGGTGTTTTGTGCTGTTTAAAATGAAAACGAGGAGAAATGACACCCGCAGAGAGAAGAAAAACAATCAAACCAACGTTGTCTCCAAAGCAAAGGGAATCCAGATTTTTGTCGTATTTCGTGTTGTGATTCAGAGAACATTCCCTAAAAGCAGCTCATTTGTACAGGGAGCAATAAAACTCGGGAAGAGAGCGAGCGCACGCGACCTGAGGGGCAAGGGGTCTATTTCATCTCAGGGAGAGCTTTCAAGTCATTCGAGGATCGAATCAGAACTATTCCAAGAGGCCGGTTTCATGACCTGGACTCTGCCCGGGCAGCCCTAGGGACGCACACAGGAACCGAAGCACTGCCAGGACCAATGGGAAGGAGGCTGTGGAGGTGGGGCTTTGCGCAACGACTTTCCCTCCACAGCTGGTCATTCGCCATTCAAACAAGAGCACAATTAACAGCATTAGCAATACGTGGGAATGGGCACGACTTAAGACGGGGCGCATGCACATTGGAAGATCCTGGTCAATGCAGCGGCTCACCTAAGTCAGCCGTTAAATAGCACGGACGGCCCTCTCAGGAGCCAGAAGCAAATGTGGCTTTCGCAAGAGGAACGGATGCGTTACACTCTGTATCGTCTACGAGATGATGGAGGGGGGCCTATCCAAGGATTTATAACATTTTATGCAACAAAGCAACAAAAACTTCTAGTGTGGTGTTCCTACCTCAGTCTGTAGTAAATGATGCTTCTATGCAGCGAGGGAAAAGTTTTCATGTCGTATATTCTCCATTCCAGAGAAAGATGCAAACGTTCACATGTTAATTGTTGGTGGTGTTTCTCATGCCTCAAACCTGTCCAATTCTACCTGTAACTATTCCATGCAATACATTTTTTAAATAGACAAGATGCAAACTTGGATGGGGGGGCAAGTCATTCTTGGGGAGCTGTTGACCCTAAACAATCCTGGGCCCAATCAGGAACACTTTTCTCCTGTGCACTTCAGAAGGCATGGGGGGGACTGAGCTGTTTCGGCCAATCCAACCCTTCGGCCTCCCGTTTCGTGGTTCACGGCTCATTTGTTCCAAATCACAACTTGTGTATGACTTGGGGGTTTCCACAGGTTGCTGTATCAGAGGAAAGAGACTCTGAATTGAGGACTAGCGTGTTACATGCTGAAGCAGGAAAAGGTCCATTACCTGAAAATGTGAATTTTCATTTTCATAATATAGTTGTTGTTAATTCATGTGCCAAATACTATATGTCACATTTTTCCTTCAAAGATGTAAATTTTTCTACATATTCAGCCTGTAGTTAGTGCAAAACCATTGATTCCATATAAAAGTATTTTCAAATTTAAATAAATACTTAATTATGATGAAAAGCAATTCCTTTTGAGCAATTTAATTGGGAAACAATTGGGTACAATGATTACTAAAACATTTAAGTATGTTTAAAGGGGTATTATTATAAGAGAAGCGTGAATCACTAACACGGGTTATATGATTGCTTATACGTTAAAAATGTTTGGGAACACGGGGGCCATTTCCCCCACTGATTTGTAAGTCATTTTTCTGATCAAAGCATTCAATTTCCAACCAATACTAGGAATAAACAATATAAACACGTCGTTTGAATTACAAATATCAAAATATGCTTTTTATTCCTTTTTGAACATACATTTAAATTTCTCATCACAAAAGTTATCAGCAATTTAACTCCTAAATGAGGTTTTATCTATTGCAGAGTTTGACATAGATTTATAAGCCTCTGTGATTAAATCGGCATCAAGAGTTTCTCACAACTTGTTCAAAAAAATTACAGTCCCGCCATGACAAACCTAAGTCCTCATTTCCAACTTAATCGCAATGGAGGATCTCTTCAGATGTGTGACGCAGCGTATTTATTGGTCTGTAGCCGCCTTGGCCCAGAAGCAAAATAAGGTGCAACTGAACTAAACACTAAACTCTGGTTTGTTTTCAGCACACTCACCACTCTTTAAAGACATGCAGGCGGCCACTGGAATTCCCACCCGCAACCAGGAACCTGGTGGGGTGCCAGGAATTGATGGAACAAACGGAGTTAAGATAATCCTCATTCAGAAAGCAGTGGAGCAGCTCGCCGCTGGCGTGAAAGGCCTGGATCTGCCTCGGCCGTGTCATGCTCCCCACTACAAAGCAGTCGTCCCTCTTGGGGTCCCAAACCGCCTGGAACCTGGTCAGCCATCGACCGGTGTTGTTGTTGTGCCTGTTCAGAAAAGGGGGGAGGGGAAGAGACGAGGAGGGTTGGCTCACTTGCCCTTTCCATTCCCGAATGACCCTCGGGGGCTGAGGCCTGTTCACTGTGGAAAAGGGGGCTCCTTGAGGCAATTTCAGGCTCCCTTAACCATCGTGTTACTAGCTGTCAGGGCTGCCTCTGGATGACACCAACTTAACAGCTGCAGGGATTCACTGAACAGCCGTGGGAAGCAAGGCCGTAAAGTGGGCGAAACTCCTTGAACAGCTGTCTGGCTCAGCAGTGGAAGGTTTTGGTCCTAAGACCACCCGTATCAAGTCCATCTCCTCGCCTTAACTCACCGAATCGTTGCGAGGACAGGAGCTGAAGCTGATAAACAGTGAGTCCCAAAGATCCTGTAAGGCAAAAATGAGGGTTTAGCCAAACAAATCCCAGCCTTTGGGTTAGGTTTTAAGGGAGTAGGGACCCAAACCCTAAGATCACAAACTGCTGTCTTACATGCCCCCCCCCCTTATCATTTTTATGCTATGATAAACATTCTTACTTAGATCTTATGATACAGACCTTGTTATTTTTCTGGGGTGTGTGTGTGTGTGTGTGTGTGTGTGTGTGTTTGTAGTGAACAGCATATCACAGAAGTGTGTACACCCCCTCACATTTTGTAAATATTTAAGCATATCTTTTTATGTGACAACACTGAAGAAATGACACTTGGCTACAAGGTAAAGTAGTGAGCATACAGCTTGTATAACAGTGCACATGTGCTATCGCCTCAAAACAACACAACACACAGCCATTAATGTCTAAACCCCTCGCGACAAAAGTGAATACACCCGTAAGTGGTCATGTCCAAATAGCCGGTTTCCCTCCCTGGGGTCATGTGATTTGTTAGCGTTACAAAGTCTCAGGTGTGAGGGGGGAGCAGGTGTCTTAAATTTGGTGTTATCGTTCTCACTCTCTCATCCTGGTCGCTGGAAGTTCAACATGGCACCTCATGAGCTCTCTGAGGGTCTGAAAAACGGAATTGTTGCTCTACATAAGGGGGGGGCCCTCGGCCAGTAATGGGCCAAAGGTGCTTTCGATGGAGCCGATTCCCCCCCACACCCCCAGGTAACCCACTGCCCCCTCCTTGCTGCCCATTTGCCGCCATGCAACTGGGGGGGGGCAGCTGTTCCCCCATTCTTCCCACTTTTACCTACCCAGCTTTACTCCTCGTCCAAACAAAAAGGCCTTAAACTCCCCAAACCTTTCAGAGAACACGAAGGGAGAACAAGGAGCGGATTCCAGGGCTGGGGACCAAGTCCCTGGCAGGGGAATGGGCACAGACCCTGGATGAGGAGGGGGAGATCGGGGCAGTGGACCTTTGGGGGGGGGATGTACACAAACCCCGGCAGCTCAAACTGACCTCTGGCTGGGACAAGTGAGCAGCAATCGAGGCCTGCACTGCCTGCGGATGGAAAAGCTCCCAGAAGGGCCAGATCAGCCCAGGCAGCTTTGCCCTGGATGGAATCGGGAGTGAAGGGAGGACCTGAGAACTGCTGCGTATGAAGTCAGGCATGAAACCCCCAGGAAAGGCAGGCAATTGGAGGGCCATCTCCCTGCCAGAACCTCCCGATCCAGTGAACAGCCAAACAGCAAGAACTAAAACAGATCCAATAGAGGAATGCAAGGCTGCAGTCAGAAGAAACTCGGGGCATCTGGGACCCCTGGAGGCAAACAGGGAAAAAGGAACGTGGGGGGAGGAGGACCACCAAGGGCCTTCTCCTCTCTGGAGCTCTTTCTGCCCCCCCCATTATTATTTTGAGTTAAATCCCCAAAAGAGTGTGGGAAAAGGGGCAGGCACAGCAGCCAAAGAGGGGCATGCCAAGAGGATGGCAACAAAGGAACCCCACTGACCTGGCGCAAGAGGCAGCCCCCCCCCCGATACCACAGGGGCCGGGCAGCATTGGGAAACGCCACATTGGATCTCTGCATGTTTGCGGAAGCTGCTCTGGACCCCCCTGGGATGAAGCAAGTGGAACCCTGAAGGCATGAATGTGACAGGCCAGGATCCAGCCAAGGGTCTCTCATCCCCACAGGAAGCGTATAAGCAGCAGAGACGTACAAGGTGCCTGGGGAGAAAATCTGGGGTTGGATGAGTGCAGAGAAAGGAGGGGCGGGGAAGGTACTGGGACACTGGAGAGCATCTAAACCTGAAAAACGGCGGTCACTTGGCAGCCCAGAGCTGACCAGCTCGGGTGAACGGTGGGAAGCGAGGAGGGCAAGGCTGGAGTTCAGTTCTGGGATGGCGCACCCGAAGCCCTGGTGGGCGACACGTGAGGGGCTGCTGGAGAAGGGGGGCCGTCCCACGGGGGGCCAGCTTTTACTTCCAACGCAGGGGAGTTTTGCCACCTGGTCCCTGGGTGCTCCAATTCCCACCGAGGCTGACAAAGACGGCCCACCCAAAGGGCAAGGGGGACCTAGCCGGGCATTATTATGCCTTGGGGTATCAGGCATGGCCTGGGGTCTCGTGGTGTGGCCCCGGCTGGGTCTAGTTTCCCCCCCCTCCCAAGTGGACGAAACCGGGTTTGGACATTAGGGTGGTGGCCACCTGTCCCTTGCCGTGCTCCGATCCCCTTCTAGCCAGAAAGCAGGTCACCCTTCGTCTCTATGTAGCCAAGGATCCCCTTAAGACGGTCCACCCCACGGCCGGAGTTTTCTGAGCATCTGGACATTCCCTGGTGGAATCCGGTCTCCATCCTGATTGATGTCAACGTATTTTCTAAGCTGTCAATCCCTGCTGGCTCCAGGCTTCTTGGAGCAGCTGATGAGAGCAAATCAACCCTGGTGAAAACCGGGAACCCCCGAGGAGGAGCCTGGGCTCCCATGTGCCCCCGTGGCCACTGGCTCTTCTCCCCAGCTGCAGATTCTACACAGGTCCTTCCAGAAGGGAGGAAGGAGGAGGAGGAGGAGGCAGCTGCTGCTCCAGGCAGCGTTTGTTCTATTCCCTTGGGGCAGGTGCCCGCTGGTGCCAGCCGTGTGTGAGTGTGTGTGTGTGTGTGTGAGCACCCCTTGCTCTCTGTGAACTCCCATTTGGACTTTCCAGTTTGTGGAATCTGATGGTCACTAGTAGAGCCCGAATTGCTCAATTCCTCACAATATTTACAGCAAGCGCATAAAGGGATGCAATATTGAGTCCTCTAGCATTTCCCCAGCCCTCTTTCAACAGTGTTCTTCTGTCTCGTCCCCATTTTACACAGAAACCAGCAAACTCCCTTTATTCTGCACATATTGCAAAGAGAAGAGAAAATCCTGTGAGGGCAAATCTGCCTCAATAGACATCTGATATGAAGGCTACTTAGGCCATTTCCCTGGACCAAATTTTGTCCTGCTAAATAAAAAAAATTTGGTTGCAAAGAGCTGCAGGAGAAGAAAATTAGAAGGCAGACTCCCCAAACCAAAATCTAACCTATAACCAACTCACACATACCTCAGTGTATCGTCAGCACAAGTTGTCACTACTGTGTTTCCAGTCACAGGTGAAAAATAAGCGGAAGCCACACTCTTGCTGTGTCCATTGAGCGCAACCACTGGCTGGCTTCTGCTCTTCAGGTGCCGAGCATCGTAAATACCGACGTTTCTGTAATAAGAGCAACGGAAACGGGACCTTTAGCAGGAGACCCTGAATAGGGAATCCCTTTCCACCCCTCCTGAATAAGCTAAGGGACTAAGGCTAGGCTGGACATCTCCTCTCTTCACGGAAGAGAATTTAAGTTCATCTTCATGGTTGAGGGGAATCTAAACAAGGACGCTTTTCAGGAAGAGTTTCTGGGGTCTGGGAGGGAAGAAGAAACAGGTTTTCAGAGATAAAAACGGCCAAGGGGATTCTTGAACCCCCCTTTTTTTTAGAACTTTGTGACTGGTTCACCTGCTCAGCCTGTGCTTTTCCTGGTGTGTGGCGTCCCAGTCTTGTTAAACAAACACTCATTGTACGTGATGGGGCTCCCACTGGACAGGGCTTTTAAGGTGAAGCCCCAGGCTGGGGGCCCGGAAGGGGGAGGGCAGAGGTCCTTTGGCCGGGGCCAGGGGGGTGCTAGGGGACTGGTCCGGATCCCGGAAAAGCCTGCCTCCAGTGAATTGCAGTTAGCGTTCCTGTCTGGGAGGACTTCACCTTCTGATTGGAGAAATTGTCCTTGATGCCCACAGAAGCGTTTGCCTAACAACTGCTGCAAAAGTTGTAAAATCAGATCCAGTTCAGCAGTGCCTTGACTTCTGATTCCAGAAAACCAAAGGGGGACCCCTGGGTGAAATAGGCAGGGAAAGAAATGTGAGGCCTTTTGGATCTCACTGCATGGGAGATCTGGATTCTTCCCTGGAATCAACTAAGCAGAAATTGGAGGATAGCCTTTGAGATGTGGCAGTTGCAACCTGCCATGCACATTAGCTACATTTTGATTAACTGTGAGCGCCCTTCGCTTGGAGAAAGGAGGGGAAAAAAATAAAGGATGACGGTTTGAGAATGGTTCCATTTTCTAGCTGTTTCATTCACTATTTCATTACGATCCTAAGCCAACTGTGCTTTCTTTTAATAGGGTTTTAAACCTTTAGAATGGGATATTACATTTTTAAAATTAAAGGATCATCATAACAATATCATGGAATTATATTTTAAAAATATAGGCCTATATAGATTTCCTTATCTCCTTCTTACTTTTTAAGCTCCTTGCAGAAGAACGAAAAGAGGCATATTGGTGTACAATATAAATAAGGAATGCTTTTGAAACGTTGTTTACAAGAGAACAAAGAAGAGGGTGTCAGAGTATAGCCATGAACTGGAATAGAGCTTGGTAACAAGGTCAGCCAATGAGGACTGTTTGGAAACTGAAACTAGAAGTAGCCCAGGCGTGGCTCTATATTAAGCTCTGCAACTCTGAAGCTATGTTGAGCTCTGAGTCTGTCTATTGAAGATGAAACGGCTTCTCTCCTCTGCTTGCCTGCTGAACTAAAGTGAAACTGAGGCCTGTTTCTGAGCTCCTGAGTAGCTGCTGAAGCTCTGAACTTGTAACATGTCTGCTTCTGTTTGAGTTTGCTCTATGCTGGAGAAATCTACAACTGGTATTGTAAAATTTACTTTAGGTGTTTATAAAGAAATTAAATGAATCCTCAGCCATCTGTGTTTATTTTTCTGGCGCTGAATTATTGCTGCAAAACTCTCAACAAATATGGCTCTGGGGAGTCAGTAGGCCTAGAAAAGACCAATAATTGGTCTTTCCAACCAATTATTTATTCAATTATACAAAACGTTTTTCTTTAGATTGTATTTCTCTAGATCCTATTCTAAATCAAACGGGTGGCTGCTGCTTCCCCATCGCTACCAGCCCAGCACACCTTTGCACCTGTGTGGGAACTTACCTTTCCCCAGCAGCAACGAAGTACTGTCTACTGACGGGGTGAACGTGGACCATCCTCGTCTTTGAATGAAGATCCACCGAGATCTCAGGGGATGGGACGGATGTTCTCCGATCCACTATGGCTACGTTTCCATCCCACATTCCTACAACCAACGTAGAGGCATCGCTTGCCAAAAAGTCAAATGAAGAAAGGCTGTGGCTCTCATTTCGGTATATCTGTGAATGGGTAAGAGGTTTCCATTAGGACCAGGTCTAAGGTATTATTCAGTGCAAGCCACAGATAGATGCCTGCATTTCATAACAGCTGGAAATTAAACTTCAATTTATTTTCAAGGCTCCGTTATAGCAGTCAAAAGTAGCCTGGGAAAAGCAGGTTTTCCTGAAGACAGTTGAGTTTCCCAAAGACATAATAATATTATCTAACTCAGAAAAAAACTAAGCACAGCTGGAAATTGTCACTTGGAACACAGCTATCCAAGGTAGCCTGTGATGTTCTGTCTAGAGCCCCAGGCCTCGACTTGTGGTGCTCTCCTTCCGATAGCGGCCAAGGCTGGCCCAGGCCGATGGGAGAGAGCATCGCTTCTTTTCAGTTTCACCTGCCTCCAGGGACAGGGAAGGGCAGGAAGGGGAGAGCCCACCCCAAACTCCACTGTACCTCACCAACTCAAGCTATGCTCCACTTGCTAAGGGAACAGCACGGTCAAGACTTTGCAGCCTTTCCCTAAGAAATAGGCAAGTATAAGGTTGCTGTAACAGCAGACAGAGGCCTCGAAGATTATCCCCAAACATTATGGCATTATAGGATTCCTTGTGTTATTGAACGGCTGAAATAGTCACCTCCTCAAAAACTCTTTGGGTTACATCCCCAGATCGTAATGTGCCATCATGACTGACAGATAAAAGGTGAGCAGGATTAACAGGAGAAAAGTGCAAACAGCTGACTGCCTGGCTGTGGGGTAGGAAGACGTAGGCTCCGTTCTCTAAACTGGAGTCCTGAAAAACACAAAGCAGAGCAAGGCCACATTGAATGGAACTCACAGCCAGGGCCGCATCAAGAAGAGGGGACACAAAGGCCATGCTCCAGCCAGAGGGAGCCATCCAGGGGTGGGCTTCAAATAATTGAACCACCGGTTCTCTGCCCGCTTGCTGGGTGGGCGTGGCCTGGTCAGCCTCCTGCACCCCCCTGGGAGCGAAAACGGTCCATGGGGGGTGGGAGGGTTTCGCCCTCCCTGGTTTCTGGAAACGGGCCCCCGGGCTCCGGACGCTTTCCTCAAGCCTCCGGGAGGGCAAAAATGGCCTCCCCAACTCCGGAGGCTCCCTGGAGCTTCCGGGGGGGGGGCATTTTTCACCCTCCCCAAGCGCCCTGCACTTATTACCTGCGATCCAAAATAAGCCACAGGGGGAGTCCTGGGAGGGGCAGGGCGGAGCAAGCCAAGGGGTGGGATTTGCTGGTTCACCAAACTGGCCATAAAATTAACCAAATTAATCGCCTGAACCGGTGAGAACCAGGAGCAGCCCACCCCTGGCCCCATCTGGGCCCAACACAGGTCCTCTCAAAAAGTGAGAAGGTCCCAACTTGTGTAAACCAAGACAAAAAAGCCTTTTGTAGTATTGATCTTCCCAGGGTTTAAGGAAGGCAGAGAAAGCGGGCAGAGACGGGCTCTGGCAGTTCTTCTATCTTCCTTGTTATCTTTCGGAAGTTACCGTAAGGATGTTTGCTCTCCTTCAATGATCTGTCACTTCCCAGTCTTCCTGGATTTCTCCAGAATAATAATACAGGTAGTCCTCGACTTACGACCACCATTGAGCCCAAAATGTATGTGGCCAAGTGAGGCATTTGTTAAGTGAGTTTTGCCTCGTTTTACGATCTTTCTTGCCACAGTTGCTAAGTGAATCACTGCAATTATTAAGTTAGTAACATGGTTGTTAAGTGAATCTGGCTTGTGACTTTGCTTGTCAGAAGCAAAAGGAAATCAGAAAAAGTGTGTGCAAGCCTTTCTTAAGCTTCTCCGTTTCTTTCCAAATCGCAGGACCCACATTTCTTGGAACCGTGTTTCTCAACCTTGGCAACTTTACGATGTCCAGACTTCAACTCCCAGAATTCCCCAGCCAACAAACCGCAACATCTTAAAGTTGCCAAGGTTGGAAAACACTGTCTTGGAACAAAGTTCAAAGCTCTTTGCTCGGCTATCAAAATCCTGCCAAGTGAGAGGGAAACGGAGCAGCCTCACTCATCTGAATAGCAGGAGGGCCACATCTGACTTTCATTTTCTGCCTGGCAATATTCACTTGCTCAGCCAAAACCTTTTCCTATTTTCTCTAAACCAGAGGTCTCCAAACTTGGCAACTTTAAGACTTGTGGACTTCAACTCCCAGAATTCTCCAGCCAGCATGGCTGGCTGGAGAATTCTGGGAGTTGAATCCAAGTCTTAAAGTGCCAAGACTGGGACCTAACTCTAAACATTCAACTATTTCTACCTTACATAACTTACACGGAAGCTACATTGAAAGCATAATAAACATGGCTGCAAAGACAAGGAAGCATGAAGTACTTACCAAATCCCAGAGACCAATCTGCCCCCACTTGTCCCCAGCTGCTACCAGGGTTCTGCTTTCTGATGGATGGACAGCCACAGAACAAATCCGATTTCTCACCACTTTTGCAACATGTTCTTCTCTGAGGACCATCCTGCGGAGACGAGCTTTGTAACTGGGCCAAAACAATGAATATGTTAGGCTTAAACACAAAGCAAATGCATTTCAAAAAATCAAGTTAGAATTAATTTCAGAGTCACCTTTCTAAGTTACATGAGCTCTTCTCACTCTTCTTTCCTTCCACCTAGTTAATGATTGGAAAACAATGCAGAAATTATTTACATTAAGTATTCAGCCTCTTTCAAACCTACTAGTGAATTCTACAAATACCTGGCTTATTTTTGCCCACATGCCGAGAAATGTGTCAGTTTCTGGCTCCTGAACAGTAGCAACCATTGGATGAGGTCCAGGTGGCAATCGGGCCTTTCAAAAAAAAAAAAGGAAAAGATGTATAAAGCAGTGATTTGTGTTGTATATTATCAGTGCAGTTCACAGAAAAAGCAGCAAGCAGAAACAGAGATTCTGAATCAAAGTATTTTGCTTTGTTTGCACAATCGAAGTCACCTGAGCAAAGCTCACACTCAACACAACTGCATGTGTATTAGTAGTGAGGTGGCAATGGAAATCCAAGCCGTTAGGATCGGAGGCCCCTACACAGAGTTAACACAGGGTAACTCTCAATCGGAAAAGCTTTGCCAGCCAAGAGCAGAAGCCCCTAACGTGCCTGGGTCACCCAGAGGGCCAAGCACAAGCGCACCTTAACCTGCCCTCTCCCCTGTGGGTCCTCTTACATGCTCCTCTTCCACAGGAGATTCCACCTTTGCTTCTGACTCCTGGAGGGGAATGCCCAGTGGATCTATTCTCTGCAAACGCATGGATCTTCGACAAGTTGTCTTAGTTTCTGCCTTTGGAGACTTAACTCTATCGAGACAATACAAGTGCACCTCTAAAATATTGTGCTTCAAGAATACATTCATGTCATGAAAACATTTGCTTATGCCCTGTTGGTATTTTCAATGACTTGAGTTCTGGCTGTTTTAATTCGCATTGTATTTTCTACTATCATTTCCTCCCTTTGACATCATCACTCAGGCTGCTCTGGGCTACCATCTGAAGGTGAGAACTCAGTAGGAACGTTGGCTCGATGAGCCTGGAGGCCAAGAGCCCTGCAGCTCTTCCCCAACTGGCTAAGCAGGTGCGCGTGAGGATCGTTTCCATTGGGTTACGACACAGAGGGGACTACCAGTTTTCCCCAAGAAAGCGAATGCTTTGCTCCAGCCAATACCCAGAACCATAAAGGAGAAAACAGACTTAACATGGTATTGCTGATGCTGCTGAAAACATTCATTCACAATTCTTAAAAGAGTGAGATCCGAGGTAAAAATATGCACCCAAAAGTCTCTTGGACAGACTTTTGTGCTTCTCTAAATAACTCTTCTTTTTTTCCCTGGCTAGTCTAGAAGTGTTTTTCACTGTGAGCTGCAGGGGGCAGGACAGTATTAAAAGAGGGTGGCGTTGCCAGTGCTGCCCAGGGAAGTCACCAGGTTCTGTCCCCCTGGTAAGCAGAACTCAGGCGGCTCCCCCACCTCGGATACATCCAACGAAAGGTACCCAACACCTCCCTGAAGTAGGATCCCTCTTAGGGTTTGGATGCTTTCCTACCCCTGAATTCATATGTGCCTCCATATAATGTCTGATATTCTGCATCTTTCACTCCAGAATCCTGACAGAGAACAAGGGTTGACCTTCCTCTACAGTTCTCACCTGTTTGAAGAAAGCCGTTTACGGAGGTGAACAAGAGTTTGGGCTTTTTAGAACAATCCATAACCTGCAGAACCATGAGATGTAACAGCTAATAAAACCAACCTGGGAGTTCCTGTATTTGCTAAAAAGTCTGTAAGTACCTGTTTGTTACCAGGGGGCATTTTGCTGCCCACCTCAAGCAAGCAATAGATTCTTGTCCTGGGTTTCCTAATGCCTCCAATACACTTCCAGTCTACTGATAGTTTTCTCCCTTTGTGCCTGCCTTTTTTGTAGCTTTATTAAGCCACTTTTGGCCTTTTTCCTATCCTCCAATTTTCCTCCTCCCCCCCCCTTTAAGAAACATCACGAGTGCTGCTTCCTAGTCATTTGTCCTGCTGTGGGATCCTTTCATTTTTTTGAAATCCAGCATATATACTTGAGTACATTCAGTTTAGTACATTCATGTGATTCACATCATTCTCCTGTAAGGTAAGCATCATTATGCCAAGATATAAAAAATGGCAGTTTGGGGGGGAGGGGGGGAACAGAAAAGGGAAATATGCCTCTATCTCGTTTCTACCCACGTGATGCACTTGTTCACTCCATTATACCCCAGTCCATCCTTACTTCCACAGTCCTTACTTCTTCCTCTTTGAGGATCTCAGTAACTTCAGGTAATGAACCTTACTTTCCCCTCCACCTATTTGCTCTTTCGTCATGTTTTATAATTTATTCCCTTTAGGCAACTATACCACCTCAACAAAGTTCTGCAGTGTTGATTATCCCCTTTTGTATTCAGACTGGTTACCTTACCCCAATCATAAACCGTTTTTAATACTTGTCTTGTGAAATTTAAGAACTGTATCAAGTGTAATTTTTTTAAAATTTAAGTTTTTCTTAATTTTGGGTTCCACGGATACAAGGGCCACAGTCACAGGCCAACAAGAGCGTTTCCCGTGGTGGGTGTGCCTAGATTCATATTCGGTGAACTCTGCCATCAGTCAAGGTACGCACAATATAGTTTTTACCTCTTTATTCTTTGGGTCTTCCTTTTCAAGGTCATTTTATGAAGTCTGTCCGCTGACTTGAAGGAGAAAAAGAACAGAGAAGCAGGCTCTCTCAATGTTTCCATGCACTTGGTTTAAATTATGGTACTTTTATCCCATCTGTATTGTTTTCATAAATACCTCAAGGCCCAATACTTCCCTCCTCCTTCCAACCACCACCTAGTAATGGGGGGGGGGGGTGTCCTGGCCCAGAGTCACCCAGGGGCCCGTTTTGTCTAAGGCAGGACTAGAACTCAAGGCCAGCTGGCAACGGGGCCCCAGGAGGAGGCGAGTCTTCGGCCTTACGGGGCCATTTGGATACACGGACCGAGGCCTCGTCCCTCCGCGCAGCCCGGGCAGCCACGCCCGGCCCCAAAGAGCCTCCCGGACATCCGAACTGGCCCCGAGGCGGCATCGCTCAGCGCCAGGCGGCTTTCCCTCCGTCCCCCAAGCCCGGCTGGCGTCCCGGCGCCGAGAGCCCGAAGGTCGGCCAAGCTTTCCCCCGCTGCCTCCCGCCCGGCCGGCCGGCCCTCCACCGGCGCTGCACGAGGCGGAAGCGGGGCGCACCGACCTCGAAGAGCCGCAGCGAGGCGAAGAACCGGGCGTTCTCCGAGATGTTGCTCAGCCGCTTCCTCTCGTAGGCCGACAGCGGCGCCCCTCGCCGCCCCGCCGGGGGAGGCGAACGGCCTCCGGTCCCCTCTTCCCCCTCCGCTCCGCCCGCCCGGAGGCCCGACGAGGACCCCGCCATGGCTCGGCCGCTTCCCGCCAACAGGCAGCGCGCGCATGCGCAGAGGGCCCCGCCCGTGTGTGTGGGGGTCTGCTGGGAGCGGCGCCGCCCTCGCGATGGCAGCGGGGGAGCGGGGAGGGTGGGGGGGGGAGTCCCGCGGCCTACTCCGGCCTACTCCGCCGGTCAAGGCCGTTTCTTGACGCGGTTGCTCCCGGGGCCTCCCCGCAGCCAGCGGAGGCGGCGATGGCCTCTGTCTCCCAGATACTCAGATAAAGACTCCCCCCATTAAAGGCAGGCCTTTTGCTCCGCCTGAAGCGCCTGTGATGCGGGGGGGAGGGCACAAAAAGGCACTTTGCAAAAACGCTTGTCCGCCATTCGCCGCCCGCCCCTCACCGCCTCCCCCGCCTCACACCACCCGAGTTTCCTAGGCCAGGGGTCTCCAACCTTGGCAACTTTAAGACTTGTGGACTACAACTCCCAGAGTTCCTCAGCCAGCTGGCTGGGAACTCTGGGAGTTGTAGTCCACAAGTCTTAAAGTTGCCAAGGTTGGAGACCCCTGGCCTAGACACCCCTGGGACCCCCGTCCCCTCCTTCCTCTGCCTGATGGGCCACAGGGACCCCTGCTCCTCCCTGGGAAGGTGGAAGAGGAGCAAGAGAGCAGGGGTGCAGAGTGGAAGGCAGCCCCTCCACCCCACCCCAGCAAGGCAGCCTCCAACAGAGGACACCCCCCCTTCTTCCACTGGACTTGATCCTTTCTCTGACCCCTGCCTCCAGCCCCCCCAATCCTTGGTTGTTCTGGTCCTGGAGAGCCCCCCACACACACACACCCATCTCTTCAAGCGCTCTCGCTCCTTTAAAGGGCTGCTGATGGCTGCCAATCCAATGTACGGATGCATTTGAATCTCCACCAGCTCGATGTCTCCCTGGCACCATTCGTCTCCTGTTTGGGGGGGTTCATATCCACCACTCAAAAGCTTTCTTAGGCAGCTGCTCACAAGAAGTGGCTTAACTGAAACGCTTCCCTTAGGTACGAGCAAACCATGAAACACGAGCACTCCGTATAAAAGTCAATGAAAAATTTAATACTTTTTATGCTGAGTAACGTTTATAAAAATGAAAATAAACTTTTAAGGGCATCACAAAAGCATGTAAGAAGGCTTCAGGTATTGTCTGCTTTGGGGCTTTGGCGGTGCCATCATTCCAGGCCTCTTGCCAGCTCCTGGTTGGCCGGGAAAAACACGGGAAGTAGAAGTTCTGGAATTGGACGGTGCGCTTTTGCAGGCTTTGTAACTCCTAGGAAGAGAGAAGAACAAGTAGGCTATGAGATACAGTTATAAATGTGTCACCTCCGTATATCTTTTGTTTCAAAACAAGATCACACGGGCTTCTGCCAGTTTAAAAGGTCATTTGCACAGGGAGAAAGGAAACATAGTGACACCAGCCAAGGGACTCCTTTTCCTGAGTTTGAAAAGTGAGAGCTTCTTCATCCTCATCACTTTTTCTGAATAGTCAGCGCTCAGGCGGTATTTATATTTGTGTGGCTGTTGCAACGGGAGTGGGGAAGGAGAGGCACAGCCAGTCACTGTGTCAACTAAAAAAAAATACTCCTTTGGTCTTTTTAGTTGCCAGCAGAGAGGGAGTGGGGGAAAGCAGTGCATTCCTTAAATGCCTCAGATAATCGCCTTGGCAGCCCAAAGCTGTGGGTGTGCAAGAGTATTACTGGAGAGCTTGACTGATGACTCTTGGCTATGGATGTGACCCATTGGAGAATATACATCCAGGGGGTGGGGGGAAGACCAGGGTCAAGGGGGAAATGAATAATGTATTTTAGTGTCGGCTGCACCCAGCTAACGCCAACATGGCCACTCCTAATAAATCAATCTTTTTTACTCTGAAAGATGCGACTAGAGACTTCTGATTTGAATGGGGGTGGATTTGTTGGAGCCCTGACACACTGGTCATGTGAAAGGATTCCAAATTATTGTCGATGTTGGAATTCAACCCGCAGGCCTACCAGAGAATACCTCCAAGGAACGTTTCATGATGGAACAGTTAAAAGGTGCTTCATGAGCACTATGTCACAGTTTTATTCACCCTTTATGAAGAACTGGAAAACATACCTCGTAGAATAAGCCTGCTGTCCCCCAGATCCTTTTCTTTTCTTCGATTCTCTAAAAAAATGAGACTTCTTCCTCTTCCTTCCCTTGCCATTTTTGGTTTGGAAATAGCTGGACGTCGTAGACGTTGCTTCTCCCTCCTCCCCTTCACTGCCATATCTGCTAACGTCAATCTCTGTGGCTGCGAGAGGCTTGTTTTCCACTGTGGAGAGAAACCCAACTTCCTTAACACAATTCCTCTTTCTTAGTTCGGACAGCATTTCTGCCTCAGGGGTCCCATGACTGCCACCGAAATACTTGAGAACCTTGTGTAGACCAAAGCAACTGAGCCGTGTCCGTGATAAGGAAAAAAGCCAACAGGACAGAAATTAACATTTTAGCAAGATTCTGTGGCAGTGTGGCCAGCCTATGCATTATTTATTTATTTGTTTGTTTGTTTGTTTGATTTGATTTATATTGCCGCCTATTCGCCCATGGCAACTCGAGGCAGCTTACACAATGTAAAATCATATTTAAAACAAAAAATAAAAATAAAAACAATAAGAAGTAACAACAAGAATCAAATAAATTGGTAAAGTACAATAAAACAAAATTTGGGAAAACAAAAACCAACTCCCACCCCCCAACCCCGACGACAGTGGGTCATACTAGCCATCTGATGGGTTCCCTCCCTCTCTGGGTTCCCCAGGCCCGCTGGCAGAACCAGGCCGCCTTCAGTGCCTTTCGGAAGAGTATTAATGAGGGGGCCATTCTCATCCCTGGAGGAATGATGTTCCAGAGAGAGGGAGCCACCACGGAGAAGGCCCTTCTTCTGGGTCCCACCAGGGGTATCTCCCTCAGGGGTGGGACCCGCAGCGTTCCCTGCCTCCCCGCTCTAATGGGTCAGGTAGATGTGACCGGCAAGAGATGTTCCCTCAGATCACCTGGTCCCAAACCATGAAGGGGTTTAAAGATGACAACCAGCACCTTGAATTGCACCCGGAAGCAAATCGGCAACCAATGCAGCTCCTGCAGGAGGTGACACATGTGCACACTGGGGTCTGCATAAAACCATGCGGGCCGCTGCATTTTGCACCAACTGGAGCTTCCGGATGCTCTTCAAGGGCAGCCCCATGTAGAGCGCATTGCAATAATCAAGACGGGAAGTGACCGGGGCATGAGTGACTGTCAGTAGGGGCCTCTGATCCAGGAAAGGGCGTAACTGGTGCACAACCCGCCCTCCTGGTCACGTCCGCCACCTGCTCTTTGAGCAGGAGTCGTGAGTCCAGGAGAACCCCCAG
Organism: Notechis scutatus; assembly: GCF_049901735.1. Classification (NCBI taxonomy): domain Eukaryota; kingdom Metazoa; phylum Chordata; class Lepidosauria; order Squamata; family Elapidae; genus Notechis; species Notechis scutatus. Next base: position 19,346,273 of record NC_142019.1, read on the forward strand.
GTTACGCACAGGGTCTGTTTGGGGTAGTGCCACCCCATCCAAGACTAAGGTGGTAATTCTCCCTGAACCAACGAACCCCAGACCCAGAGCCACTCGGTCTTGCAAAGCTTTCGTTTGAACCCGTTGCTCCCCATCCAGCCCCTAACAGCCTCCAGGCGCTGCGAGAGGGAGGATGCGGCAACACTGAACTCGCCACAGGCCGAGACATACAGCTGAGTCTCATCAGCATATGGGTGATACCTCAGTCCAGGGTGACGGATGATCTCACCCAGCGGCTTCATGTAAATGTTGAGCAGGAGCGCAGAGAGCAGCGAGCCCTGCGGAGCCCCGTAAAGCAGTGGGCGAGGGCTGGATCTCTCCCCTCCTATCGACACTGACTGAGAGCAGCCGCAGAGGAAGGAAGTGAACCAAGGCAGCACAAGGCCTCCCACTCCCACCCCCTGAAGGAGAATCCCATGGCTGATGGTATCGAAAGCCGCTGAGAGGTCAAGTAGAGCAAGGATGGATGCACTACCCTCATCCTGCTCCCTCCAGAGATCATCCAAAAGTGCGACCAATGCCGTTTCTGTCCCAAACCCAGGCCTGAATCCTGACTGGTCGGGGTCGAGATAATCCGTTTCATCCAGAAACCTCAGGAGCTCCTGCGCGACCACCTTCTCAACCGTCTTCCCCCAAAAGGGAAGATTGGAGACAGGTCGGAAATTATCCAACCGGGTGGAGTCCAGCGATAGCTTCTTAAGAAGAGGGTGGACCACAGCCTCCTTAAAGTGCTGGGGCACCGTCCCCTCCTGTAGACAAGCATTAATCACCGCCAGAGTCCACCCGCCTGTCACCTCCTGGGAAGCTTTCACAAGCCAGGAGGGACATGGGTCTAAAATACAGGTGCTCGTGCACATACTCATTAAGTAAATGAAGCGATTTAAATACCTGAGAGTATCTTTGTACAATACTTCTGCATCACGCCTATTATTTCTGCTCCATACTTCTCTAATTTGTCCTCTGTGACACCATCGATCTGAAGCAAAACTGCTGGATCCGACGACAATGTCTCTGGGGGGGAAAAATCTCAGTACAGCTTTCTTGGCATCTGCAACACCAAACTGGCTTGTCATTCCTGTCTTCCAATGGCTTTTTTTTTTTTAACTTCCCAGTTTAGGCTACAGCCCGGTGGTCTCGATTTCAAGTCTAGTCTTCCAACCCTGCTTAGCTTTTTTGAGATCAGCCAAGAGCTGCTAGATGTTGGCCACCTGCTGTAAATGGCTCCCTGTTGACCTCATGGAACATCCTTGTTTACTCCGCTACAATAGAGAAAAATCTTGCCATCTCTGCCTTCAGGAATGCGATTTGACTTTCCAACACCCTGTCAGGACTCAGTGACATTGACTGATTTTTCATTGAGAGCGTTATCAGCCAGATATCGCCTGAAGGTCATCAGAAAGAGACGAAGGAATCTGCATTAAATGGAGGCATGGCTATAGAAACAGGACACTTTTGAAAGTTGGAAAATCTGAAGACAAATTTTACAACTCTTACAGCACCTTACCAAGCAACAGATTTTTTAAATGTCGTCAGGTATCATGGCCTTTTCTGACCTAATTCAAACTTATGCAGAGAAAGCAAGTGAGAAAACAGGTGGATGAGATGGCAAATAAAGGAAGATAAAATGACAAGGGTTGCTATTTGAAGAAGTGTTGCATTCAACATACATAACCTGAGTTGCATTGAAGTGTTGGAAAGTATACCTTTGGCATGTCATGATAGTTATGATAACACGCCTATTGCAACACACAGGACTTATCCTCAACTATATCATATACATTTTTTCATGAAGATATAGATATATATATATATATATTACCTGCTATTCTTTTTAATGTGGCAGTGTTAAAAATATTAAAATAGTGGATATTAAACACTTTCCCAAGGTTTTTACAGACATCTGTGAGTTCGGAGAGACATTTCTTAACCATCTCTTCCCGTAGGGACATCTTGGTGTCCAAAGCCCTCTGCCTCCGAATATTGCTGGCACTTTCTGTTTCACAGAACTCCACCTAAAGGGCACGAAAGAGGCATATTGGTGTACAATATAAATAAGGAATGCTTTTGAAACGTTGTTTAGAAGAGAAGAAAGAAGAGGGTGTCAGAGTATAGTCATGAACTGGAATAGAGCTTGGTAACAAGGTCAGCCAATGAATAGGCATAGCAACTAAGCCAGCCAACGAGGACTGTTTGGAAACTGAAACTAGAAGTAGCCTAGGCGTGGCTCTATATTAAGCTCTGAAGCTATGTTGAGCTCTGAGTCTGTCTATTGAAAGTGAAACGGCTTCTCTCCTCTGCTGTGTGTCTTGCTTGCCTGCTGAACTAAAGTGAGACTGAGGTCTGTTTCTGAGCTCCTGAGTTGCTGCTGTTCTGCTCTGAACCTGTCACATGTCTGCTTCTGTTTGCTCCATGCTGGAGAAATCTACAACTGGTATTGTAAAATTTACTTTAGATGTTTATAAAGAAGTTAAATGAAGCCTCAGCCATCTGTGTTTACTTTTCTGGTGCTGAATTTACACTGCAATACTCTGAACAGAGGGGACAGTCCAGCACGACTGATGGCTGATAGCAGGAAAGCCCCTTTCCAGCAGCCCCATTGCTATTCTGTTTTTCTGAACCTTTCCGCACGGCTCCACGCCATGCTGAGGGTCATCTGGGCCTGCAGTCACGCACCTGCAAGGAGCCGTTCAGCACAGCAACAGCTTTTTCCCCCAGCTGGATGTAGGCTATCGCTTGATCATTAGCAGTGATGTACAAGTCTTCATCCAGAATCTTGTCCAGCACCAGCTTCCTAAAAAGTCGCTCGGCGTTATGGCGGGAGTAGGCTGCTCCCTTGCCAAAGAGACCCTGCTGAATCTTTGCAGCTTTTGCACCTAGGAAAAGGAGGAGAGTATAGCCTGTTTTCATGGCCAACGTATCATTTTGAAAGTTCTCAGCTCTTCTTCGGAAAGAACAGACTCCAGGATTGGAAACCTCTGGCACTGAACAAGGAAGAGTAGGGTCCACATCCAGATATACCCAGCTGGGGAGGCATGAGCCAGAGTGCGCTATCGGGCAGCCTGGAACATGCACCCCTCTCTGGGTTTCTCCTAGAAAGGGGAAGAGAGCCCAGCCCCCTCCTGCTTCCTACACTGGTAGCCAGGGCAGCCAGAGGGATTGTCCAGTCCCTCCCCAGGCAATTCCCTTGGCTTCTCTGTGGCTGAGAGAGAGAGAAGACACCCCCAGGGGTGGGTTTCAAATAAACTCACCACCGGTTGGTCAAAAATGTGAGTGCGCACACGGCTTCTGCACATGCGTAGCTTTTGCCGCCCGGCAAGGCTCGACCGAGCAGCCTTTCGGGCTTGCTTCCCTCCGCCTCTGCTCTCTGGGGCAGCAGCTGTTCTCTCCGCTGCCGCTCCTGTTGGGAGGGCAGACTGCAGTTTAGCAGCCGTGAGCCGCCCCTTTGGGTCCGCTGATTCTCCTCTGGAAAGCGCTGCGGCACAGAGAGAATCGGCTGCCAACCCCAGAAAGCACGTGGAGCGTCTCCACGAGCGAAGCCTCGGCAAAGCAGGGAGGGGCAGCAAGGGACGGAAGAAGCGGCTGCAAGGTCTCTGCTGCAGCGCTTTCCGGATGGACCTTCTTAAAGGTAAGGAGAACCATCCCAGCCCATTCCCAAACTGCTTTGACCCTCCTGCGCCCCTGCCGCCCCCCACCCGCTGACCCTTTGGCCTAGTGCGGCAGGCCGCAGGCCAAATGAATTGCTTCACTCTGCAAGGCCGTAGCTTGAGGCCAGAGGGGGGCAGAGGCATGCGGGCGGAGGCTCCAGGGCAACGCCGGAGTTGGGGAGTGGCACATCCTGGGCCCCGCCCAAGGCGAAGGGTGAGGGGGCGGCATGCTTACCTTTGGTGAGCAGAGCGGGTGAGGCATGGAGATTAGCCGGGCTGCATATGGCAAAGGCAAAATATAGAGGGTGGCGTGGGGCAGGCAGGACCAACCGGTGGTGCAGTTGGTTCTGTGAGGGCGCACTTCGCGCAGCGCAGCACTCAAAGACGGCCCTCGGTACCAGCGCTGGTGAGAGGAGCCGGGTTTTTTTTTTAGCTCAACCGTGGCGTGGTAATCTGCTCTGCCCCACACATCAGCTGAGCTAAAGAACAAGGGGATTTAGAACAGGAAAGGAGGGCAGGTGGGCAGGGCCAGCCAGAGGAGGCCTCTGCCGGTTCTCTGAACTACTCACAAGTTCTGCAACTGGTACCACCAGAACCGGTCCAAACCGGCTGAATACCATCTCTGGACACATCCCCTCCACCCCACAGGCAAATATGGAAGCAGGGACGGCCGTTGCCGAGGCACAAATTCCACCCAGCCATCTCTGTCATGCGAACAGGCTGCTGCTATACTCCGAGCCCCCCCCCCCAAAAAAAAGGACAGGGAGGGTGATCAAGGGAGCCACCGGACTCTCGGTGGACATGACTGAGGCCGAGACCATGCGCACCTGCCCTTGGCAAAGGGGGCTGGGGAGAAGAAAATCCCCCAGCTAGTTTTACAACCTATCCTGCATCCAATACAAACAGGGTTTTCAAATGTGTATAACGTAGAACTTACCCAAGAAAATGTCGATCATCATATTGAGGGTGTATCTTCCTGCATTTCGCTTGATGTTTCTAGTTCCTTTTTCACCACAATATTCCTTTACAAACCTCACAATGTTTTTTACTTCTTCGGTCACGTTCTTCAACTTGTATACCTAGTAAGAGTAGTTTTATTAATTCTGTACCTCGTACGAGCCAATACACTACAGCATTTTAATCCCATTTAAATGTAGCGTTAATGTAATTAATAACTTATAATAGGAATATCATATAATAACTTTTTTGGTATGAAAAACTGCCATAATGAGAAAAAAAAGTGTGCTGTCATTTGGAAAACTACATTCTTCAGCTGGCTGCTTCCAGCCGTTCCCAGGAAGATTTATTTGTTCAGCATTTATATTTCATATTTCTAAACTGCCCACTCCTCAGAGAGGGGCTGGATCCAGCTGGCAGGGCTGCTCACCTGTTGTTTGGAGCAGTTGTCGCAACTTACTTCGGGGTGCTCCTTACAAAATCTAGGATTAAAGCCCGTTTCTCCGAAGTAGGCCAGCAACTGTATCCTCCGGCATTCCATGATGTTCTCGCAGTAATGGACCATGCTGTAGAGGTTGTTGAAGTGTGTCTGCCGGGTGTGGCTGTTGCCCTCCCTTTCCACTGAAAGGCAAGAAGCACAAGGGCTCCTTGTGAGGAAAGGATCCAAGACCTGGGACAAGCGACTAAAGTTTCACAAAACTGCTGCAGACCTCTGAAAAACCCGGCGAGGATGGAAAGAAAGGCCCCGCAGACCTGGGAACCCCTTTCGTGGCCGTTTTCCTGGAGCAAGGAGATCCCTCGGCCGCCAGGATCAGATCTGCTGGATCAGATTAGGTTGGGACAAGCACCGTCCCAAAGCTTGCTAGGAAAAGCACCCGGCGATTGCAGCGAATTTTCCATTTTTTGTAAAAATTGATTCCAGCCGTTAAAGCCCAAGATAGATCCATATATCCGCAAAGAAGCATAGATCCCTTGGCAAGCAGGAAGCAAAAGAAACCAGCCAGGCAGCCATTATAATCAGCTAGACTAATTCCGATAAAATTACTTTCCAGGTAAAAGAAGTCAAAGCCAAATTATGAAATGCTGGAACGTAATAAACTCAGTCTTGTTTTGGCTCCGAATATTGTTGGAGTGGCAGGCAGCGAGTGTTGCTCCGGGAAGACCTGCTTGCCCAGAGCAGCACGGAAAGAAGGTCATCAGCTGGACACTCGGTTTAGGGTTTTCTGTTCGCTGCTAGCCAACTGGGCCCTTTGGGAGCGAGCAGCACCCTGGGTGGGCAAGGGAATAAAAGCCCCGGCCTTGAAAGGACACTTACTCAGGATGAGCCGCCTCAGCCTGGTCACGTCACTGTAGCTGTAGAAAAGCAGGCAGTGGGAGATTTCGCCATCCCGCCCACTTCGGCCAGACTCCTGGTAGTAGCCCTCGATGGATTTAGGGAGGGAGGCGTGGATCACGAAGCGCACGTCGGGCTTGTCGATCCCCATTCCAAATGCAATGGTGGCACAGATGACCTGGAAGGCAATAGAACAAAGCCGCTTCCTTCATGCTGGGCAAGCCAGAGGCCCTTGGACCTTAGCTGTTTTCACACTGGACTAACTCTGGCTCCTTCCCTCTTTCTCGTGCCCAAAGCTCAGGCTGGGCAGAGCACCTGCCCTCCTCGGCCACGTTCCCTGCCCACGGGCCTGGCTGCCTCTTCTCCCGCATGGCTCCCTCCTCTGCGTGTGCCGGTGTGGCTGGGGATCAAGGAGAGTCCAGGGCCTCGCTAGGGAAGAACCAACGCGAGAGTCCAGCCAGCTGACCGGCAGAGCCGGCCAACCCTTTGGCCTATCCCCCTCATGGCTAGCCCAGAGACCCCGCCAGGACTTCAGGCCACCCCTCCTGCTCTTCTTCAAACCCCTCCCAAGGAGAGCAAAGTCAAGTCCGCCGACGGCTTTATCAAGGTCCGATCGGGGGTGGGGTGGGGGTCAGCCCAACTGCTACACCGGGCAGTGCCACAAAATAGTATGCGGTGCATACTGAGCCCATGTCTTCTGAACTGGAACATTTTGTCCCATTTGATAACAGAATAACAAGAGTTGGGAGGCACCTTAAAGGTCTTCTAGCGCAACCCCCTGCCCAAGCAGGAGACCCTCTACCATTCCAGACGAGGGGCTCTCCAGCCTCTTCTTGAAAATCCTCCCGCGACGGAGCGCCCACAGAAGGCAAGCCTGGCTAATCGTTCTGACAAGTAGCTTCCGCTCAATTCCAGGTTGCTTCTCTCCTTGATCAAGTTTCCATCCGCTGCTTCTTCTCCTGCCTCTTCAGGGGCTTTGAAGAAGAGCTTGGCTCCCTCTTCTCCTTTGGGGCAGCCCCTCGGGTACCCTGGAAGGCTGCTATCCTGCGTCCCCGCCTCCCCAGTCCTTCTTTTCAGACACCCCCAATTCCTGCAACTGGTCTTCGTGTTTTGGCCTCCAGCCCCCTCATCATCTTAGCTGCTCTTTTCTATACCGTGTAATCTTTTTATTGTAAGTAGTCGCCAACCACGATTGATGCCAGTGTTTCTGTTGCTAAAGGAGACATCTGTTAGGTGAGCGTTGCCCCATTTTATGACATGTCTTGCAACGGTTGTTAAGTGAACCGCTGCAGTTGTTAAGTTAGTCACACGGTTGTTAAATGAACCGGGCTCCCCCGTTGATTTGGCTTGTCAGGAGGTCGCAAAAGGGGAACACGTGACCCCCTGGGGACACGGCAACCGTCACAAGTATGGCATGAGTCAGTTGCCAAGTGTCAGAATTTTGATCACGTGACCATGAGCTACAATGGTCACAAATGTGAAAAGCGGTGATAAACCTTTCCTCAGTGCCATTGCAACTTTGAACGGTCACTAAACGAACCATTGTAAGTCGACGGCTACCTGCAATATGGAGACCAAACTGGGTGCAGCATTCTAAGCGTCCTGAAGGCTTCTCGTCTTCCCAATCCTCCTGCTCAAGCCACGGTATCGATCAAGGGACGGGAAGCCGTATTTCACTGTTCCCTGTCATGTCCACGGAATCTGAGCCGCTCTGAGCACTTGGACTCTGACCGGGCTCGAGAGTTCCCTGCACTTCCCTTTGCAGAGGGTGAGTCACGTTGCCCCCCGGCCCCCGCCCACCCCTTTTGCCTTCATGGCTGACATGTGTGGCTGCGTGACTGGATCTCCCGTCTACCTGGCATCCATCCTGATTGATCCACTTCTGCTGCACGAGGTCTCTGGTGCCGTCCGGGAGGCCAGCATGGTACGCCAGGGCTGAGAGGCCGCCTCCTTGCAAGGCGTTGGCCACGGAGTCACATTCATACCGTGAGAGACAATAAATGATTCCCGAGTCACCTGCAACGCACAGGAAAAGGTTCAGGGTCTCAAGTCCTCCAAAGCCATGTGGGCAGCGCAGCCTTGTGTTCCCGCGCAGCCTGGATTAATTGCTTTGGGGGTGACATTTCTCTGCAGAACACCAAAATTTTCTCGCGGACCACCAGTGGTCCCCAGCCCACTGGTTGGCGACCCCTGGTCTAAAGATCTCTTCCCATGTTTCTCAACCACTCTAAGCTGACTGTGGAATTCTGGGAGTTGAACGCTACCCATTTAAAAGTTGCTGAGGTTGAGAAATGCTTGTCTGTTCAAGAGGGTGATATGTTTTGAATTCCAGTTCTACTCAATGGCAGCTTGTAGCAATTCACCATTGGACAGAAACAAACCCAAACGTCAAACTTGACGTTGTTCCTTTATCTCCATGTCTACCCTGCCCGTTAGACCTCGTAAAAGATGACGCGGTCCTTTCCCATCTCTTAGCGGCCCAAACACCAAAGCCGGCTTCTCCCTCTTCCCATAACAAGATGATGAAGGTGAAGCTCTGGAAATGATGTTGGCTCTTGCTGCTCTGCCTACATCTCCGCATGGTCCTCAACTGATACTCTCCCGTGGGGGGCATGCAATGTAATGCGCGTAGACGCCACTGTTCCAGAAAGGAGGGACCTGCCCAAATTCCTAGCCTTCTCAACAAAAAACATGTTTGAAAAAAATATGCACAAAATCATTTATCCCCTTCTTGAGTGTCTCCAACCGGAAGCGGGACGGCCTTCTCTCTGGGACGCCTGCATTTGGATTTTGGCCTTGAGTAGGCAAAAAGCCTCAGTGGGCCTTTCTAACTCCAGAAAAGGCATAAAGGTAGGGAAAAAAGGGGCATTTCCAATCTTTTGTATCTGGCACGTCCCTTACAAGCAGCTCATTGGTGCTATTAACCCAAATAATTTTCAAAATTAAAGGGCCCCAAATTCCAAAAGGGTTGAAGAAACTTGCATTAGCGACACAGCACCACTTCATTTATCAACGTGGGGCATTTTTGAACAGGTTTTGGATATCTACAGAATCATTCCGCAAGGCCCACCTATTTTGTGCATATTTCACAAAGGAACTCCAAGATACCAAATACCTGAATTTCTCTATAATCTAATAGGAACATTGGGTTTCAAATAATCCCATAGAAGTAGGCACTGGCCAAGGAAGGAGGAGTGATAACTTACAGGGGTGGTATTTTCTGATCCATTGTAAGCAATCTAAAGCAACGTTTTTGGGTTTCTTGGGTAACACGTAGTATTTCAAGTTGTGCCTGTTAAAGCTCATTGTAAACCTAGAAGGATATCAGCGATTTAGTTGAATAAAAGGATTATTGAATGACTACAGAGCTCATCTATACAGCAATCCCAGTAAAGCTATTTCCTTCTCCAAATTCCCCAGGAGGGAAATCTCCCCTCTGCCTCCGAGTCCAACTTACACCTGGGGCTGGTGCATCTCCAGTTGATTCAGGATGTCCTTCTGCACTCTGGGGTTGGCGGTGGCAGTAAGAGCCATCATGGGAACCAAGGAGAACTTCTTTCGGAGCATGTTAAGCCGCTTGTAATCTTGGCGAAAATCATGACCCCACTAATAAAGAGATTTCTGGAAGTTACATTTACATTTATTTATCTAGTCATGTGAAGAAAAAAAAGCACACCCTCTTTGTGTTCGTTTTACATACCAAGACACAGTAAAAATCATCTGACCCTTACCAGTCTTTTAAAGGAGGTAAACACAACCTCAGATGAACAAGAGGATGTGTCTTGATATGTAAAATCACAGAATTCCAACAGGGTGTAACTTCATCACATGACTGTATTCAGCCTCTACTATTTTTACAAATAACTCCAGGCCGCAAATATATCCATTCCTCCTCCAATTAACCCACAGCAACCACCCTGTGAGATGGGCTGGGCTGAGAGGGGGGCACTAGCTCCAGCTGGCTTTCATGCCAAAGGTGGGAGTTGCAGCCTGGTGCCTTGACCACGAGGGAAATAGAGGCCACTCCCGTGACCCTCTGCACCCTTTTCAATGAATCGGATCACCTGACTGACGCAGTGGGCCTCATCGATCACGAAGCGAGCCAAGAGCTGCCGCTGGTACAGATTCTCCAGCGCTGACATCAGCCGACCACTCGAGCAGACCTGGGGGGAGCAAGAGCAGCAAGGAGGCCCAGATGCCCCAATTCCATGGCTCTGGCACGGTTCTGAGTCTTCTGGTCTCCTTCACCCCCAGGCCCCATCAGGCAGGCAACGGCAGCCAAAGCCTCCTCGCCTACAGAGGGACCCAGGCAAAGCCTGGCTCCATTCAAGCCCTTTGGGTCAGCTAGAGCGCTGCTGAGCGGCTCAGGCCTCCATACAAACCTTCTCTGGAGTAACGTAGAGGAGTTTTATGATGGGGTCCTTCTTTGAGAGCTGCATGTAAATTCGGGATGCTTCGGCGTCAGTCTTGTCACCTGTGAGGTACGTGGCTGGAATCTAGACAGAGAAGACAGCAGCTGTACTATTTGCAGCTAATCTTGGTTGCTGCTGACTGCTTCGTTTGGAAACCGGTCAATAGTAAGGCCAATGCTTGTGCTTGGAGTGGGGAAGGCCAGACCAGTGCTCTGCTGTCGGGCAGTGCCCGTCCCTTCGACCACAGAACCAAATTGTAAGAAGCACCACACAATTTTAGCTGGACCTGTACTTATAACTACTGTGAACAATATTGGAAGCCACTTTTGTACATCAATTTTTCTTACTTTTCTATTTTTCTTCAAAAAAAATTCTTTTCTTGCACTTTTTGCTTTTTCTTTGTCTTCATTTTCATCTCCTCATTTAAAAGTTTTAATAACAATTATATGGAAAAAGACCCAATTCTAGCTGGACTGGTAACTGCGAGGAAGCCGAGGCTATATGTCGTCCTTTTGACGAAAGCAGTTATACACCAGATTTTCTTCCTATATTTTTAGCTACATTTTGTACGAACACAAATTCTACAAGAATTTAGAGTTTTATATTTGCACGGTCAGACTGCAAAGATCAGAAATCAACATGCCCGCGACAGATACAGTGATCTTAAGACAGTTTTGCATTTCATGCCATTTGCAATCAAGCAGGAGGCCATCTTGGACTCACGTCCATTGAGGTCAGCTTCTGGACTTGATCCACTATCAGGGACCTCAACGGGGAGATGACGATGGTGACTCCCACGGAAACACAGGCTGGCAGCTGATAGCAGAGACTCTTGCCGCCTCCTGCGTGGACCAAAAGCACAAGATGAAAGCTCCACTCGTGTTCTACTCTGCTCTTAGTTCTATACAGACGAGTTCTATCTGCACAACCACAGGAGGAGGCCCAATGCTCCCAGTCACACTTTCTCCCTCACCTCTGCTACTGTGAAGATTAAAATCTGGCCCGAGAACTGAGATGCAAAGAACCACCATGTGCAACCTCCTGTTTGGTGCAGGAGTGAAGCATCCCCGGATGGTCCTTAACACTTGTGCAGGCAAAATATAATGATTTCTTATGAAATTTATTTTGGAAATGGTTCCTTTGGTTTTTATTTAAAGCGCAGTCAAAAATTAGATGAGTTCCGATTGTTACGCACACTGACTGAAATCCTGAAAATGGCTCCTAATCATAACGAACAGCATGTCAGCCTTCAAGATTTTCTCCCTTTGCTTTGCATCTTTCGGCTGTCATAACGGGGGGAGGAGGGGGGAATGGTTATGGGAAGTGAGCTGGAGGTGTTACAAACCAGAACTGTATAAGCTGGGGTGGGGGGTAGATTCTTGCTTAGGTTTCTATCCTATGCTATGTGCAGCCGCAACCCTTTATCAAACTATGTCAAGGACAACGGACAGAGGCCTCATCGCCACCTGGAGATACCCACATGATGATATACACAACTTTTAATTGGATGAGCCAATTGAACTATTGGGGGTGGGAACGCTGCCATTGATTTGTATGTGTGATTTATGCGCCCATTTTCTCAGATTCAGAATTCTTTTGTTGCTACCACTTGATTTCCAGTAAAAGATATCTTTTCTCTGATTAATGGAGTCTAAGTATTTCTTTCTTGGACTTTGAATGGAGCACCAACTGACACAGCAAATCATACCTTAAACCCAAACCAGAAAAAAAGCTCAATTGTGGTTGTAAGTCAAGGACTACTTGTATGTAGAACACAGGCAGGTTAGTCGTGAACACCAACTAGCAGTCCAAGGACACAAGGAAAATTCCTTAATCACACAACATGTGGGCAGACTCAACGACAGTTCAACTGGGAAACCGTGAGCATCCTAGACCAAAAATGCTGGGGAATTCCTGGAGGCACTCAGACAAATCAGCCATGAACAGGGATAAGAGGGGTAAATGAACCTCCCCCCCCCCATTTCCTTGGGGGGCAGCAGGTGATGACCAGTCAGAGATGGGTTGTGCCTGAAGACTCACCTGTGGGCATCAGAATGAAGCAGTCCTGGCCCAGCAAAGCAGCATTGATGGCTTCAAGCTGATTGGTCCGGAAATGATGGAGACCAAACTTTTTATGGAATATCTTCAGCATCTCATTAGAATGTGGAAATGCTAAACCTCTGAATGGTTCCAGAGCAGCATTTCTGGAAGGCGTATCCTTAATGAGTGGAGGAACTAGGAAGAAAGCAACTTTTTGTTATGAGATTGAAGACAAAATATATTTGCTGTTTCCAGAATTTGTAACCAGCCAATCAAGCGCTGAAACGTAATTAATTTCATAAACATAAAAATATCTGAATATGTTTCAGGGTGGGAGGAGGGACTGTGTTACTAAACCACGTCAATGATGAGCTGCGGTGCCACACTGGCTAGAGTGCAGTACTGCAGGCTGCTTCTGCTGACTGCCCGCTGACTGCAATTTGTCAGTTTGAATCCCACCAGGCTCAAGGTTTGACTCAGCCTTCCATCCTTCCAAGGTGGGTAAAATGAGGACCCAGATTGTTGGGGGGCAATATGCTGTCTCTGTAAACTGCTTAGAGGGCTGTAAAGCACTGTAAAGCACTGTATACGTCTAAGTTCTATTGCTATGATTAAATCTCAGGTTTCTCCCACTCTGTTTCCACCCATAAATATACAGAACAATGTGAAGTCTTGAAGAGGACTCAGTTTGCATCTTGACACACAGCTCAGCCAGTGAAACCCTTTCAGTCTTCACCTATTACAACATAGCAACTTTGGATATAATGCCACTAGATTCAAAATTACCATTAAAGAGGAAATGCAAAAAGTTGCCAGAAAAATAGACACTTTTTAACAGTTCTAGTCCTGCCTTAGCCATAAAGTCAGGAAGGAGGCCTTGGCTGAAAATGCTGAAAAACCCTGCCAAGACTGGCCCAGGCAGTCTCCAAGAATTGAATATTATTGAGCAGAAGGAAAAAAAATCTATTGGGAAAACCATTTGCTCTATTTAAAATTAATGCATTTAAAGAGTTATATTTCCAAAAACACATGAGAACTTAAATGTTAACAGCCTGCTCTCATTTGCGCCTTTGTATGTGTGCATGCGCACAATGCATAGCGATTAGTGGTCTTGCACGGCTGGCAGGCTGCCAAGGACCGCCACTCTCCCTCATGACTTTTCACATCAGAACCATTATTATGGCTGGTCACGCAGTCAGCCAGGTGTTGAGACTGGATTTTATCCACCTATCGAGTCCTTCCCAAGGATACGTTGTTATTTGATGTATCCTATATGTATGTTGTTTGCCTGAGCAGGGGGTTGGACTAGAAGACCTCCAAGGTCCCTTCCAACTCTTGTTATTTTATTATTGTAAAAAATGATGACTGGGATCCATACGTGTTTCTTTACGGAATAAAAATGATGGCCGGATGCAGCCCAGAACTCTTTTTGGAAATACGCCTCCCACTCCAAACAAGGAACCAAGGTTAGCAGGGCCAACGGGAGAGAGTTAGCTAACTTTCAAGCACCTCATCTGCGCAGGTCCACGTACCTATGGCCAGCCAATTTGTGCACTGGGAAATACTCCTAGGAACTATGTGGTGAGTGCCCAGACATTTCTAAAAATCCAAATACACTCAAAAAGGTTGAGTTAATGTGTGGATAAGAGTTTCCAATGCCAGGTGGTTTGTAAAGCGAGTGAATTACACACTTCACTGCAATTTCTTACTACAGCTCATTTCCCAGAATGCACTTCAAGAAGAAATAGGGTAAACTCACCAGGGCAACTCTTGCCACTCACAGAAAGGTCTGTGAAAGAAAAATTGCTATGCAGAAAATCAGCGCCTTCCTTGGACGCCACCGAGTTTCCTTCCAAAAACAGTTTTGGTGCAGGGGAGGCGCCTGCAGCCGGCCGGGCCGGGCCCTGGGACCCAGCGCCTCTGGCTGAGGAAGCACTTACTGCATCGTCCAAGTCATCCAAATCTTCCATATCAAAATCATCCTGATGAAGCTTCTGCCCTCCAGTTGCCCAAGGACTCTCACTTCCCCCGTTGCTCACAAGCGGAGGAGCAGCGGGCTTTCTTCGGCTCCCCGAACTTGTTCCATTCAGCGCTGGAGGCCACCAGCGCATCTCGGCTTCTAAGTTTGGGTTTTGGAGTCCAGCTATGGCACCGGCTTCCCTCCTGGGACCAGATGCGCCTGAACGTTCCACGGCAGGAGAGGACGTGTCCCAGGTAGAACCTTTCACAGAAACGGACGGATCAGGACTGGCCCATCCTTGAGCGGGTGGCGGGTGAAGGCCATGCAGGGGGGCAACGTCACCGAGCCGCTTGCCGGAAAATGGTCCAGGAGTAGAAGCGCCCCCTTGAGGAAGCAGAGAAGAGTAACTTCCGTCGTGGGAGCCATCATAGTTAAAATTATGTTTGCAGTTTATATCTAGAAATGTATCAGCACCGGTTCTGTTTCCATTCCTGGGATTGCTTAACAGTTTTCTTCTGAATATAAAAAAAATGTAAGTTATTCTTTTAAAACTTTCCCAATGAATTTGCTGGTTCCTTCCCAGAAACCCCTCTTCTTCATCTTTTACCTTACTTGCAACTCACAACTCAATTTAGATCCCTGCCTGTAAAACGTAACTGACATTAAAACATCTGTTTGAGTTATTATACAAAAGCATTTTCACAGTTTTGACTTGGCCAATAAAGAGAAGCGATACTATTATCCTAAATATCCTACATACAATATATCTATCCTTAATGGCAACGTATTGTCTTGTGGAACCTTTCCTAATTGATAGAAACATTTTCAGTCAATACTGAAATTGAACATTTTCAACAATTCAATCAATACTCCTGACCCTCAGTGGCCATGAATAATAAAATACTGTCCCATTTAAAAAGTATTTATTATTATTGTTGTTGTTGTCATTGCTGTTATCCCATGAGTTTCCTGTAGAACTATAATACTGTGCTATTATCTGATCATTAAGAACTCTCTTGTTCTACAACATTCCTGTTTCTCTAATATAATAGATGCGGAATAATTTTCCCCCTTATGAACTAGGCATGTTTTCCAAGGTTGGACTTCTGTGGAGGTTCAGTTCAGCCCTGAACTGAATAGCACTGAAATCATGAGATACTAAATCCTGGTGAGAAAAAGGGAATTTATTTGCATAATTCTTCTTCTGAAATAAATATGGGAATATGGAATATTATTCTGAAATAATATCCATTTAGCGATAACCTGTGACAAAGAATCTTCCACTTTCTAAAAGTTATCTTGCATATCTAAAAATACCCGGCCTGCTTTATACAGCCTGCATTAATAGCTAAGAGAATCCCAGGGGGACCGAACACTTTTGCAACGTGGACAAACTTATCCCGTCTTAATTTCTTAAGGTAAAGAAGGAAAGCCCCTCATCGTATTCCAAACCAGCAACAACTCCCAACAGACCTGCAATCTCTAAGACGAAGCAGCTCTTGGCCACCCACCCAAGACTTCAGCTCTCGTTCTGGAATGGAGTCCACCAGTCTGCAGATGTCTTCCATTACACAGAGGAGGGGCTGGCCTGAAAGGTAACAGGGTTCGGTCACATATTTTGCAAGGCACCAGCAGTGCAAAGATGGCTGACAATCTTTTGATGATAATCAAAAGAAAATAACTGGAATATGTCACCAAGTTTTACCTTCCTTCCTTCCTTCGCTTCTTTTGGTCGATTCTCCAAACTCTGGAAATTGGTTCATCGAGAGTTCAGGATTCAGTGTTGTCTCATCAGCTGATCTTTGGGGAAAACGCCCAACAGTGTTAAGAATTATTAAGAAATCCAGACGTATTGAAATAGATACACTTTATACATCAAATAGAATTTTAACAAGACAGTGATTTTTTGCACACATCCACAGTATTTCTGCCAACAAAAATTGTATGCATTTCTATAGTCAATGACTATTAGGAAAATATGGAATTAATGGAAATTACATTTGAGTAAAACAACTGTATTGAAGTTTGAAAGTTAATTTTTCAGTGAGTGCTTCCTCCCATTTGCTTAAATACTACCAGCCAGAGAAAGAAATTATTTGATTTTCTAGGTGTTTTTTTTTTTTGCAATAATACACCTGTCACTAAAAGTTGTATTGATTTATTGGGTTAAGTCGATTAACAAATCTTTATAAATACAAACAATAAATCTTTGATAATATTAATCACCAAACTTTGTTAAGATTTTTTTCAATTATTGCAGATTATCTTAATCCAATAGTCTGGTTTATAGTATTGGGCTGATATTGATCCTGGCTCTCCATGACCTCTCATTAAGGTATCCTTTGAGCCAGCTGGAGGGGGGGAATGCCGGGAGGGCGCATGGAGACCTGCAAACATGAGGCAGCAAGTACTGGAAAGGCTTCTCCCAGAATGAAGTTAACGGGGCAAGAGGGAAGGACTACTTTCTGCTGGATCATCTCCTCTGGAAAACGGGCATCACACATTTTCAATAACTCAGTAAGGCATTTGACAAAGTAGTTGACGGTCTACTTCTTGGTAACATGGAAAAATGTGGAACAGGCAGCATCACCACCAGATGGGTTCACAACTGGTTGGCCAACCACACTCAACGTGCCGTCCTCAATGGAGCTACATCTACATGGAGGGAAGCATGCAGTGGGGTACCTCGAGATTCTGTCTGAGGCCCAAAACTCAATATCTTCATAAATGACTTAGTAGAGGGGATAGAAGGGGAATTCATCACATCCGCAAACATCAAACTGGGGAGGGAGGGGGGGAGGAACAGTCAACGCTTTCAGAAATAGACTCAAGATTCAGAAGGAACTCGATAGACTTTGTTGGCCCAATCCAACAAAATGCCATTCAGGAGTGAGGAAAATAGCGTTCTGCACTTAGGCAAGAAAAAACAAATGCCCAGGTACGGAATAGGTAGTACCTGGCTCAACGGCAGCAACTGAAATGGGATATAGGAGTTCTAGTGGACAATCACTGAAGGATGAGCCAGCCGTGTGCTGCTGCAGCTGCCAAAAAAGCCAATACAGTCCTAGGTTGCCTCAACAGAGGAACAGTAACAAGGTCACGTTAATATCACTCGGAATACTGCATCCAATTTTGGTCACCACAATACAAAAAAGTTGCTTAGACTCTAAAAAGGGTGCAGAGAAGAGCAACAAAGATGATTAAGGAACTGGAGGCCTCCCTGCCGCCAACCCAGAAAGATTTGGGAACTCTGATCTAGGAAGTATTTGTAAAATCAGCTTTTAATGGCTGTATTTCCATGATCGAATGATGCAGGTTTGCCACTAGCTGGGGGAAGCGTTCAAAGACTAATGAAGGCAGTCAGGAAGGCCAAAGATGGCTTGAGAGGTCACAGTAAACGTATCAGGACACTGCTGGAGCTACAGATAGCCCTCCACGTCACAACCATTCGTTTAGTGACCATTCAAAGTTACTGTTCTGACCAAGGCTTCTTGAGACCATAATTAACAACTCTCGTTTTATTTCAACGCTGGGAATTATGTTCATTCCCAGCCCGTAATGAGTCTCAAACAGCTTCTCAAGATAAGCACCCACCTTTATCTCCTTTGAATTGCTGCCAACTACTAAAGTGCCAAATGAACTGTAAAAAGCCAACCGAAGTACAAAGTCCACACAGAGCTTCAAGGCTTAATCCAAACATAGCGAACAACTTTGCTTCCTGCAAAGGTTTTCCTACCTTTGCACCTCCTTTATACCTTATGGGAGGGTTACTCCTGAGTTGCCCCTTTTGTCTTAGATGCTCTTGCCTTCTGGCAGCTCTGCGAACATGCACACTGGGAACAGGCTCCCCTTTTGTTCCTCTGCCTCGCTGCTGCCAGACTCTGGAGGCTCTGGAGTCAGCACATAACTCCCAGATGGTCCTGGCCCCATCTCTGCATCAGATGCAAGACCCTTGTCCAAGTCCTCCCCAGACTGGTCCCTGTTCTTCCCCACTGTCCAATTCCCTGCCGTCTGCACAGGCTGACGGCGAACATAACAGTTACAGCTGCACTGAAAAACATGACTTCTGACCAATGTTTACATTTACGACCGTTGCAGCATCCCCATGGTCATGCGATCCAATTTGGATGCCTGGCAACTGGCTCATATTTATGACGGTTGCTGTGTCCCAGGGTCGTGTGATCCCCTTTTGAGCCCTTCTAACAAGCAAAGTCAATGGGGAAGCCAGATTCACCACGTTATTAACTGAACTGCAGTTATTCACTTAACTATGGCAAGAAAGGTCATAAAATGGGGCAAAACTCATTTAATAAATGTCCTGCTGAACCTCGGTGGCACAGTGGTTAGAGGGCAGTACTGCAAGCTCCTTCTGCTGCCTGTCGGCTGCCTGCAGTTTGACAGTTCGAATCTCACCAGGCTCCAGGTTAACTCAGCCTTCCCTCCTTTCGAGGTGGGTAAAATGAGGACCCCGATGGTTGGGGGGCAAGAGGCTGACTAAGAAGTTTACAAACTGCTTAGAGGGCTATAAAGCAGTATATAAGTGCTATTGCTATTGCTTAACAGCAGGAATTTGGGGACAATTGTGGTTGTGAAGACTACTTATACAGTGGGGAAAGGGGGAAGCCTTCTGGAGGGGGTGTGGACACAAAACCAGGGAAGACACTGAGCTTGATCCTATGCTGGAGGCCACTGGTGAACCTCTCCCTTTCCTCTGGGGTGGTTTAGAGTCCAAGCTCACCCACTGTAATGCTACCACCTGCCCTTTTAGAACCATTTGGTCGTTTTACCTTCAGTGTTTTACCTTTAGGGGGAGTTCTGCTCATTCACTCATGCAGACCATTCAGATATATACATACCAGCTATTTCCCACAAGGGGCCGTTCCAGAAAAATGCTGTCTTTGTTTATTCGTACTAACCCTTAAGATAAATTCTAGTGTACCTAGTGCTCTTCGACCCGAACAAAGCAGGCAGCACCTCCTCTTCTGGGGATGGGGGTATGAAGTCCACATAGTCTTCGGACTCACTGAGCACTGGACGGTCATCCCTTCCCTCGTCCGGTTCTTCATTCCCACTTAAGGGGAGGCCAGAATCATTTTGCCCTTTGACCAAAAAAGAGCACATATTAAACAAAAGACCAGTGAAAAATAATGAACGTGTTTAATCATTAAATAAAATATACAAATTACACCAATAAGAGCCACGGTGGCGCAGTGGTTAGAATGCAGTACTGCAGGCTAACTCACTGCTCACTCCAGGAGTTTGATCCTGACTGGCTCCAGGTTGACTCAGCCTCCCATCCTTCCGAGGTCGACAAAATAAGGACTCAGGTGGTTGAGGGCAAGAGGCTGACTCTGTAAACCACTTAAGAGAGGGCTGTAGAGCACTGTGAAACGGTACGTAAGTGCTATTGCTAATCAAGCAAGGAAAAGCATTAAGTACATTTTTTTTCTGTATTAGATGTGTTGATTAGTGGGGACACACACCCAACTCTTTTTACTCCTGTTATGTGATAGGGAACAAGGTCAGACTTGGACTATGAAGAACCAGGTCCAAACAGCAATAGAGCTCCAAGTTCCTTGATGTGACCTCAGGCTCAATGGGGGGGGCTGATTAGCCCCCTGGGGAAGGAGCACCATGGCAGAAGTCCTGCACAAACACCAACACCTTGACTAGCCTTGGAAAATCGGCAGCCCTGGAGCTGCTTAGCTCTTAGATGGGGACCTAATGTGGAACTTCAAGGTTGTAAGCTAGACTGGGAAGTTGAAAAACATCCCAGAGAAACTAATGACAAATTCATAAATTAAGAGGAAGCAAGCTTCACTTGAGAGTCTAGCTTAAGGGTCACATGCTGTAGTAAATTCATTTTCCGAGAAGTTATCCTCCCCGTTTCAGAACTGATTAGAAAAAAAGTATTTACCAATCCAAGATTTTTCTTTTTTCTCTGTCTGGAAAGTTTCCAAAGATTTCTCCTCTTCACGTTCTGCATTTGAAAAATCTCTCTGACTGGAATTAGAAGAATCAAGACAAGGAACAGGCAGGCTGCCTCCCTCTTGTTCCTCATGAAGTGTTTGCGTTTTCCTATTTGTACAAATATACACATCATCACATTTTTCATTATCTCTTCCTGTGCTAGATATCTTTGACTTGCTGACAGAGGGGTTTTTTGCAGTCTTTCCATTGTTTACAGACAGCTTATCTCGAAATGATACAGACAGTTTTGGAGATATTTTCTGTGGTCCAGTTGTTTCAAAATCTTCCATGTCTTCCCAAATATCAGTAAGGTCAATAAATGAGTTGTTTAAACAATTATTGTCTGGGGTCGGGATCTCAGATCCCCCCACTTTGCCCTCTGCATCACCTTCTTTCACAGAAGAGATAAAACAATCTAAATTCTTGGCATGTTGATCATCCGAATACTCTTGTTTTCCTTCTTGAACTTTCAGTGTTGTTTTAAACAGCGCATTAATTTTGGTTTGTTTATTTTTAATGCCACTTTGTTTTTCCAAAGAATTGATATTCTTGTCCTTCAGGGCCAGAGGTTTTGTTCCACCCAGATGTTCTGATGCGCAGTCATCAAGGCAATTCATCTTTCTGAATATAAATCCCCTGCAAAAAATGGGTAAGTTTAGACTTTAGCCAATCATAATGATAGAACCCTTGGAAGCCAGTCAGATCCAGCACAAGCTACCGACTCCAACAAGGGGCCCCTTTTGCCACTATTTTGGTGTGATTACAGACAGGTGTTTGAAAATTGTAAGAAGCTATGCTATTATGTAATTCTGCAGCTACTTCAGCTCTGAGAAAATGTACAATACCAGATGTTTCTCAATTGCTACTACCATATGCCAGCATTTTATGGCAGAAATCAGAACGCCACCTCTAGTCTCCAGAAAGCTCTTCTCTAGATTTATTGGCAGCATATTTATGGTTTTTAATATATTTATTATTAAATACATTGGTTGACCTGGATCAATAAACTCTGGAAGAATTCTAAGGGGGCTTCAACACCCCACTAACATCCTGCATCTAAACTCAAGTTAAATAACTCTTGTAAATTCATGGAACAATTTTGCCTTTGTGCCCTGCCTGGATGCCATCATGATAGAAATTGATATTTATCAGTGGTGGTATTCAAATAAAGTTGCCACCGGTTTGGTGGGCGTGCTTTGCGCATGTGCACACACGTTGCATGCATGCGCATGCCGAATGCGCACTTTTTGCAGGTGCAGAGGTGTTCTAACTCGCCTCCCGCAAGCATGATCCCGGTCGCTGCAGCAGCTGCCATGCTGTGCTATTATGTGCCACCCAAAGCAGCTGCGCTTCGAATTTTGGCCGTAAAAGTGAATATGGGAGCCTGGGTGGGCGGGTGGGACAAACACAGAGCAGCGGAGAGAACTGCCGCTACCGGCCCTCCAGTACCAGGCAGAACCGGTCGAATTCCATCACTGATATTTAATTTTTTTTTTAAGGCTGACCACTTCAAATAGTGTAGGTCAATGATGGCAAACCTTTTTGTTGTGGTGTGCCGAAAGCGTCCGTGTGCCGGCACTCACAATGCATGCACAGAACCACCACCCCCGCCCTCTTACCTGCACTGTGCACGCACGCGCCTCCCACCTGATTTTCAGCCCGTTTGAGGCCATTTTTGCTCTCCCGGAGGCTCAAGGAAAGCCTCTGCAGCCTCTGGAGGCCGGAAAACGGGCCTTTCAGAAATACCAGAAGTGCCCATTTTCAGCTTCTGGAGGGCCTCTGGAGCCCAGGAGAGGCCATTTTTGCCCTCCTGGAGTCTGAAAATGGGAACGTTTCGGCACTTCTGGTATTTCCAGAAGGCCCATAGTCTCAAAAGATGACAAGGCTTAACAGAAGGAGCTTAAGGCCTGTCCTCTCTGGGCAGCATGTGGGACAAGCAGATGTTCTTGGGAGAAGGTGGCCCTGCAGGTAACCTGGTCCTAGATCAGACATCTAAAGTGTTTAAACGTTTTGTTGTTAGGGCATTGCAGATACTCAATTCTCTACTTTAAATGTCCTACAGTCCCCCCCAAAACAGACCCTGATTAGATCCACTGTCCAATCTATGTGGCAGGTTATTTTCTAAGTGCTGTGATGAATTGTGACACTGTACATTTCATAAACAATATTTTCAAAACCATGCCTGGTAGAAACGGATTATCTGGATCCTTTTCTGTCAGGTTTCAGATGTCTGAAATGACATCAATTGCATTTGTGGGTGACTCCAGCAAGAGTTGGGCGGAGGTAGTGTCCATCCTGAATCTCCTTCTGTAATAACAACTGAGGATGGACCTTGGGAGGCAGGAGGAAGAGCTGCAAACTGGACAGCTGTCAGGTCAATGGTTTCTCAGAGCACCAAAGGAAAAGGGGCGTGGGAAGCATTTCAGAAGGAACCCGCTGGGTCCCTTTTCCGGAGAATGAAAGGAAAGGACTTTGCAGAAACCTCATAATAAAGATATTATGGAGGGTTGGGCGTCTTGTCCAGACTACTTGGAAGGACTAATGCTTTCATCTCTCAGTGCCTTTGGTACCATAACAAGCCACTGTATCCTTCTGGCCTGGTTGCAGGGTTCAGGAATGGGAGCACAGTTGTGGGCAGAGCTGGTCCCAGTTGGGGTGAATGGGGAGGACGGTTCCAGCTCCCAGTGGCCGGTTTCCTGGGAGGCAGCTCAGGGGTGGAGGCTCTCCCCACTCCGATCTACCGGAGGCCGCTGGGCCAGGCAGGCCTCGGGCGACCCTCCGTTGTGCCTCTCTAACCTGGAGCGACTAAGTCGGAAGGTGGAGATTCGGCCTCGGGGTCTGGACGGGGAAGAAGAGGCTTCAGCGTAACCCTGGCAAGACTGAGGGGGTTCTGGGTTCAGGGCCCCGCCGACCCACGGGGGGGTTTCCGCCTTTCATTCTGGACGCAACTGCACCCTCCCAAAGAGAGGCGGGGGGCAGCCACGGAGGGCGGGGAGACGCTCTGGCCCAAGTTTCTCTTCCAGCCGCGCCTTTTCCGGGTCTGGCAGGTCAGTCGCCCCCAGGGGGTTCCCGCACGGCGCTCGGCGGGGCCGCCCGGGAAGGCCTGGAGGGCAGCAGCCGGGGCCGCCGGGAGCCCCTCGGGACGGGCCGAGGCGGCTGCGGGACCAGCTCCCCCGCGACGGAACCGGACTGCCCCGATCCTGTCCGGCGGCCTCCGCAAAGGCCGGGGCTCCACGCGAGGAGAGGCAGCGCAGGGCAGGCCGGCTGAAGCGGCCCCGGCGCGGCTTGCAAGGCGCCGCCACCGGCCTCCATCGCAAGCGGCAACCGCCCCGCCCGGAGCGACGTGCAGGGACCGGGGGGGCGACGCCTCCCTCCGGCCCGCCTTTCCCGCCCACTCGGCGAGCGCCCACTGGACTCACGCGGGCCTGGTCCTGGGGGCGCGGCGCGCGGGCCGAGGGCGCCCCTGGCCGAGTGGCGCTGCAGCTGCTCCCGCAGGTTGTTGCGCGGGAGGGCCGCCATGGCGGCGGAGGCTTCGAGCGTCGCGCCTTCCCGGCCCGGAGGCGCCCGATTGGAGCTCGCAGGCCCCGCCCCGCCCGCGGAAGTGGCGTCAGGCGCCTTCCGGCGAGACCACACACACACACACACACACACAGAGAGAGAGAGCCCCTCCCTCGACACGCCCACCACGCGTATTCTGGGTTTGAAGCCTTTATTAAAAGCCGAGCGCGAAGTGCGCCTGCGCTGCTGCCGGAGCCGTCGAGGCGCCCGGGCTCCGTCTGGCCTCAGAGCAGCGGGACCGGGAAGGAGGCGCAGTCGGCCAGGCCGCACATGTTCTTCCCGCGCTCGATGTTGAAGTACCTGCCGGGGCAAAGAAGAGCCTCATGCGCCGGAGCCCCTCGGAGCGGCCGCTGCTGTCCCAGCGCCCGCCCGCTGACCCGGGGACGGGCGGCCGACTCTCCCGGGAAGCCGCGGGACGAGACCCTTCGGGAGGCGCCTGGAGCCGGGGCCGGGGCGGACCCTCCCCGAGAACGAGCCCCGCATTACCCGTCCATGCCCCACTCGGGGCCCCAGGAGTTTTTCACGATCCAGAAGGGCAGGCCGTCCGCCTCCGCGTAGCCCACGGCCAGGACGGCGTGGTTCACTTGGTCCGGGGTTTGGTGGCAGTCCGTGCTGTGGGGAGAGAGGCGGAGCAGCGGTCGGAGAGCGGGCAAGGACCCCGGGGCCCCCGAGAGGCACTCCCATCCAGATGCCGCCCTCCAGGAAGCGCTTCAGCCCCGGCAGAAGCCGAAGCACAAGCGAGGCGGGTCGGTCGGCCTTTGGCTGCGTTCACTTGCTTCGATGCGAAGGCAGAAACGGAAACCGGGTCTCTAAGTGGCGGCCCATTGCAAACTGTGGGCCAGCAGGGTGATGCAGCTTTAAGATCAACCAGGTATTTAATTTCTAGATCCTAGGAAGTTTTTCCCCTGCACAGGAATGTAAGTCAGTGCCATGCCCGGTTTGGGGCACCACATTTTTTAGGGAACAGTTTACAGGAGAGCAAGTTGAGCAGGGCCTGGGGGCGAAATGTGTGAGCCAGGATGGCACTAAATAGGGAGCTTTTGAAAAAGAAGCAATGGGAGGGGGGCGGGATCTAGTTTTCAAGTATCTGAAGATGTCAAGACTTGTTCCTATTGTCCCAAAGGGCAATAGTGGCCCACGGATTCTGGTTGAGTGGGAGGTGCTGGGGAACAGGAACTGGGGCCTCCTGCAGCACTGGGAGCAGAAGCCAGACGGTCAGAGGTGCTCCCAGCTGAGGTTTGGCGTTCCGCAGAGCACGGACTCCGGGGCTCTTCCAGCTAAAGTTTTGTAAGATCAGCTCATTTACATATGGCTGGTAAATTACAGGCTGATCAAAGAAAGTGAAGCAACAGGACTGGAATAAAGTAATGGTGGAAGTGGCCAGTAATCGACTCCTTTGAGCAAGTAACCAAAATCCAGGGCTGCACAATGCCTAAGGAGCAAGGGGGAAGCCCGAAGTGGGCGCTTCCTTTTCAGTGGGCCTGCTTCTAGTGATCCTCCAGCTGATCTCCTCTCCCAATCCAGCATGGAGGTCATTCTTGCAGGAGGTGGCCAGAGTGCTGCTTCAGGCAGCCCTGCTGGGGAGTGGCTGACTATGGGGCCCTGGAGCAACATTCCTCGTGGCATGAAGCAAACCGGGGTGCACCAGCAGGGACTCACCTGGTGTAAACTCCCTCCTGATAGTGTACAAAGTCTTCCATCACTTGAAAGGCAAAGCTCACTGGGTTGTACGTGCCCACTGCTTGTTCCAGGCCTTGCTCATCGTACTGGAAAGAAAGAGGCCCAGCATTACTGGGCAAGGGCCTCTGAGCATGTGCAGAAAGAGTGGGGCACGGCTTCCCACCAGACTGCAGGCCATTTTGGAGCCTCTTAATCGTTTTAAGAAGGGCAGTCAAGGAAGATGCCCTGGGCCTCTGCTTGGTAGGGCAGGAGGTGGGGGTGGCTCCCCCAGAGGGCAAAGGGCTTCTGCCAGTTGCTCACCAGTGAAATGTTGACCACGTCTTTGATGAACGCCACGGCCTTCTGGGGCTGGAACTTGCAGGTGCCGTTCTGCACATAACCGAAGGAGCCTTTTCAGATGTGGTTCCGCAGAAGAGGCAACCTGCCTCCCCGCTTGCCCTGGATCAGAGCTCCCCCCCACCCCAAATACCTTGGCCTGATAAGGGTAGTCTTCTTCATCCATGAGTCCCTTGTTGTACAGGATATATTCAAAAGCCTGGCTGGGGAGCCCCCTGCGGAGGGAAGGAACGGCCTCACCAGGTGGATCTGTTACAGGGAACCCCAGAGGCCCGGGGTGGTGAGAGTGGAACTGGGATGATTTGGGGGGGCTTCCCGAGGGCCTCTCTTACCCATTACAGCCAAAGTTGTTGAAGTTTTGAGCGCAGTCAACCAGCTGCTGCTCCGCCTGGGAGAGGAGACATGTTGAGTCAAGGCTGCCAGCCTCGGAAGCCACACACTGAGGGCCTCCTTCAGGCCCATCTGTTGAGCAGCCCGCCCTGCCTTGCGTAATGCCGGTTTCTTTCCTGGAGGCTGGGGGTCTTTGCAGACGAGGCCCCCCCCCAGCTCTCTGCCACTGTGCTCGGCACCCAAGGAAGCCTGCCCTCAAGTTGCCCCTGTAGGGGCCAAGGCTGCCCACAGGACCCTGGGCAGAGGAGCCAGAGAGTGTCCCATGTCCACCCTGATCAAACTGGAGCCCGGGATAAAAGCCCGCCATATACGGTGGACGTTCGGGGCCAAGAGCTTGCGTCCACCTTGCTCCTCGGCAGCTCCACTGATGTAGAGGGTCTTCAATTGTTGAAGTCAAGTGGTGAAGGCAGCAGGCTAGAAAGTGGGAGGCAGAGTTCCAGTCCCACCAGACCCATGAAGGGTGGCTAGGTTACTTTGGACCAGTCCCTCACTCTCAGCCCACCAAACCTCACACGGTGGTTGAGGGGAAAATAAGGGGAGGGAGGTGTGTTGGATACCTTCTCTACCTTGAATTACTTGTAAAAGTAATAAAGGCAGAATAGAAAGAAATAACTGCTGGGTTGGGGCTCAGCCGGGACTGCTTGCTCTCCCTGCCACAAATGCACGGCACAAAAGACCCCCCCCTCTAGCCTTGGCAGCAGAAGGCTGCGTTTCCCAGCCAGGGGTTTGGCCCCCGTTAGCTGCTCCTGTCTGAGGGGGGCTGATGGGTCGGCAGCAGCATCTCCAAGAGGGCAGCGCGAAGTGCAAGTGAGGCCTGTGAGACTGGAAGGATCCCGGGAATGCTTGCGGGGGGCTGTGGGTCTCAGCCGTGGGAATCCCCTGTGCCCACTGGCTTTATCCAGTAGAAGAGGCCCTACACCAAACGGCCCTCAGTTAGACTTCGCCAAAACCTTTGACAAGGAATGGAGCGCAAGCGAACATCCTCACCAAGTTCAGTAGCTCCCCTGTTCTTATGGCAATGACAGACTCCAAGCAGCCGGTGGTGGAAAAGGTCCAGCAGCTGCCACACGGGCCCTGGGGGGCAGGGGGGAGCGGGAGGAGAGGAGAGGCATGAGGGGGGACCCAGCTTCCTGGCAAGGCTCCCGAAGGCCAGAGTTCCCAAGCTCGCCCCTCCCTTCAGCCCTGCTGTCTGCCCCAGGCCCCTTGCTGTACGGATTGTGCACGGCTGACCGAATTACCTGGTTTTTCACAGGGCTGACAAACTTTCCTTTCTTCCTCCAGTCGATGGCCCTCGGGTAGGGCCCAGAGCCCCTGGGGAAGTTGCCCATGGTAGCAGAGCAGTTCTGCAGGCAAGCGGGAAGCAGTCACTGGCCAGCCCATCTCACCCTCCCCGTGCCTGAACGGGCCATGGATTGGGGGGGCACACTCTGCGGAAGCTCCGGATGGATCTCTGGCCACCACAGCTAGCCTGCTTCTCATGGGTGGGGCCCAATAAAGGATTGGGAGGCAGATTCCCGCACGGCGGCAGCCCTCCGTACTCTGATGTGGGCCAGCCGAGGGTTGGGGGTTTTGTGAGGCACATCTATACCTGACCGAGAGAAGCTGTGAAGAAGGGCTGGCTGGGGCAGCTTTTGGTGCAAAGGCACAGGAATGGCATCCTAAGGGGCTGGCAGGCAGCAAGTGCTCCGGTTCTGGAGAGAAGCCTTCCCTCCTTGCTCTGCCATTCAAGTGGGTTGGGGTCTCCCTCCCCCCCCCTTTCCCGTTTACTGGTGCTTATCCCAGGGACGGTGAGATGCTAACCTTGGCAACCTTAAGATGCCTGGACTTCAAGTCCCAGAATGCAGCTGCCAACCATACCGGCTGGGGAATTCTGGGAGTTGAAGCCTGTGTTATGTCTTCAAAGTTTCCGAGTTCAAGAGTCTCCCCCCACCCATTGGGGTCTGGGTTGCAATCGGATGAAGGCCACACCTGCCGAGGTTTGTGCCCCTCCTGATCTCCTTAGCCGCCCAGGGGGCTTTTTACCTGGGGTTCGTGCCAGAGATACTTCTTCCTGAACTCTGCGAAGGTCATATCGGAGAACTGGTTCAAGCCCACTGGGGAGAGAAACGGGGGAGGCGGTCAGGAGGGGCTCCCGCCCCGGACCGCTTGTCTTAGCCGCCAAAAGGGGGCGGGGGGGGGGGGGCAGCGCCCCTACTTCGGAAACTGGAGTTGCCCGCATTGTGCTTGTCGATCTTCTGCTTGTGGTCGAGGAAGATGCTGAGCCGGTGCCGGAACTCCTCCTCGGAGCGGTACTCCCGCCGGTGCTGCAGCGCCCAAGAGAAAGCGAAAGCGAGGCGGGGGTTGCCGGGACGCGCCGCCTCCAGCCTGGAATTCCCCCGCTCCCGCTCCCGCTCCTGGCCCGGCTGGGAAGGCGGAGGGGCCCTGCCCGGCCGGCCCTCCCGGCCTCTGCCCAGGCTCGCCGAGGCCGCGCGTGACGGGGGCGAAGGGCGCCTCTCCGGGCCTGCTGCGCGGGGAGGCGGCCGGCCCCGCCGGGGCTCCTGGCCAGAGGCTGCTTACCTGCGAGGCCCACGCCTTGAACAGCTGCTCGCCTGCGGGAGGAAAAGCGCAGGTGGGGAGCGGGCCGGGCGTGCGTCCCACCGCCGCCCCTGCAGGGAAGCCGCGGTGCCCGCCGGACGGTCGGGTGTGGGGCAGGCGTCGGGCCGCCCTTCTCCCTCCGCGGGGCCTCCCCGCCTCCCCTGCCCTGCCGGAGGGGCCGAGCGGGTCAACTGCTCCCGCCGGCGCGTACCTGTGGCGGAGCCGCCGCCGCCGCTGCTGCTGGCGGCGCAGAGGGCGAGGGCCAGCCCGGAGCAGAGGGCCAAGAGCGGCAGCGCCGGCGGGGCCATCCTGGGCGCGGGACGGGCGGGCGTCGGGCGTCGGGCTGGGCGCTGGAGCGGCGCTCTTCTGAAGGGCGGAGGGGCTGGGCGGCTACTTGCACAGCCGAGGCGCGGGGAGGCCCGGCCGCTGCCTCCGCCCCTTCCTGTGCCTCGGAGGCTGCTCTCCCGCGGGCCCCGAGGGGCTCCTGGCCGGCGAGCGGAAGTCCCACGAGGGATGCCCCGCGGGAAGCCGGCCTGCGCGTCGCCCCCAAAGACCCCGCGGAGGCTGGAGTGCTGCAGGCCCGGGTGGGAAACCGCCGGATCCGGCCTGGAGGCTCCCGACCTCCTCGCAGCTCAGAAACAGCCCACCGGGCTGGAGAGTCTCGGCTCCGGTTGTCCCCCAAAGCAGCCGGACTGCTGCCTTGAACTGAAGCAGAGTTCGGGTGAAGGGCTGAGATGGGGAAGCCAGGGGTTTCCAAGCACCCACTTGCCCCGTTGAACGAGGGGAGTAAAGACCCTGTCAGAGCCCGGCTTCCTGTCGGAAAGGGGGAGGGGGAACAACGAAGGGGCCTCAGGTACGTTCAGGTAAAGGCCAGGCCTCTCTGTGTCTCCGCAGGGTCACCCAAGGCCTGAAAGGCCACCCCAGCTGCCCATTCCGGGGCACAGGGATAGAAGCGGGGGCTGCGGGGGCTCATGTGGTCAGACGCTGGGCTGTGCACCGCTGAGCTCAGTGCCTTGATTCCCATGAGCGAATGCACTTCACAGGGACCCGGAAGGAGCCTCCCCAACTGCCTACCAGCATTCAGGCATCCCTAAAAAAATCCTGTCACAGAGGCAGGCAGCCACCTCAGTGATCCCTGGCTAACATGTGCCATACGCGAAATCAATAAGAAATAAGGAATAATTTTAAAAAGTGATAGAAGCAGATGCGGTGGGGGGGGACAGGACGAGAAGTTCCCTTTGTGGCAAAAGTGGCGGTTCCTATTGCATGGGAGGAGGCACTCCTGGATCTTGATCCAAGGAAATGGGATGGAAAATATAAAACAGCTGAGGGCGCTTGGCTGATGGCTCCTCGGGTCATGTGGCCCTCCAGATGCCGAGGAAGCCCTGAGGGTTTTTCAGGGTGCTAACGGTGTTTACAACATGGCTCAATGAAAGCCTTTGGGGTGATTAGGTGCTGATGATGCCATAGAGGAAAAGATCTGAAAACTGCAAAGACGGAATTACAGTGAAACAAAGAAGCGGGAACATGGGGGAAGCGCAACCCACAGAAAGATGAAACGAAACTACTGCAAATTGCCATATTAAGCATCAGGGAAATGGTGGGTGGCTGCTTTCTGTCAGACTGTTCAGAGTGGGGGGAAAACACAAAAGTATTTTGATTCTTTGACAAATTTTATTAGAAGGTACTTGTGAATATAGACGGAAGGGACCTTGGAGATCTTCTAGTCCAATCCCCTGCCCAGAACCTATCCCATTCTGGACAAATGGGGCTGCCACTAAGACGAGGGGGTCAACTTATTTTCCAAAGCACCAGAAGGCAAGATGAGAAACAAAGGTAGACATTGATCTGGCTTGATGACTTGGGGAAGTTAACCTAAAAAGAGGCTCCATCGGCCAGATATTCCACCACATATGCCACTGCATGCCAAGCAAGCCCTGCTGACACCACATGGTGAACACAAAAATCAAATTGGCCAAATTGAAATAGATGAAATAATAATAATAAAATGGAATAAGAGTAAAGAGAAATAAAGAGAAAATGGATAAGAGGTTTTTGTATGTTTATATGGAAATGGTTTAAAACAGAATTATAGTTCATCTGACTTGTTAAATTTATAATGGAAAAAGGTTCAAATATGTAATGGATAATGATGACTTGTGTGTTTTGAAAATTAATAAAACTTGTTTAAAAAAAAAAAATCAAATTGGCCCAAAGGAAGCAGAAGAGCTCAGCTGTAAGAGCAAAGACCCGGCCAGGTGCTAACTATGAAACACATCACAAGCTGCTCATGCACAAGTCCCAAATCAAGCTAAAGCTGCAGAAGAAAGCCAATTGGTTCCACAATATGAGAAGAACAACTAGTGGTTTATTAAACTTTTGTGCTGTCCGACAATGTAGTCAAAAGAATTAACAATAAAACCTATAAACTCTAAAAGGAGGCCCGCTGTGACCGGTAGTAACAACGGTTGAAGCCCACCCCTGCATATACTTTGCATTTTAGATGCAAAGTCCATCTCCCAAATAGGGTTTGCCTTATCGGCAGATGAGATTTTCCCTGGGCGTGTGCACTAATGCTTAAACAACAAAAAGTATCAGTATATCCATATATACTTCATAATAAACCCCATCCATAAATAAGCTGACCTTTAAACCAAAACCCACAAAAACAAAGAGTTTGTGGATTACCCATTAACAAAATAAGAGTTGGATTAGTCCTTAAACATTAATGAACAGTAACAAACACTTAATGGGCCAGCTTTTCTGCAGGTAGTACATTTTTCATGATATTTTGGTTAAAAATTCAAGGGTCAGCTTATCCATGGATGAGTTTATACACTACTATATGATACAAGTTGGGTCCCATATATGGTATCTAATATGAGATCCTGTAGATCTAGTTGATCTCTTTGTGTAGAATTCCATTGGGCTTAAGTATTTTATTAATATAATCTAGTTTCAAAGATTTAAATCACATCTGACAGTTTCCCAGGAATGCTTTGGGACACACCAGGCCCCTTGGATACCAAGACAAGGGCGCCTCATCTCAGATCCAGCTGCTCCGCACTTTTGCCTTTTTTGCCAGGCCAGGAAAAACACCACCCTTTTAAAATTGTCCCTGTGATCATGAAGGCCAAAGCGGTGCCTCCCGCGGGGCTCCTTCGAGGCTCAGCGGCTGCCTTTCCCTCCACGCTGTTCCTGCATTGCCACGCAGAGCCCAAAGCTTTTATCCCAATGAATCCCGTCCCTTTTTTCCTTCGTTCCAGCCATTTTCGGCCCTCTGCCCAAAGCCGTCGTGTTGTTCCCGGCTCTGGAAAGACCCGTCCAAAGGGCCCCCCCGCTGCGCCTCAGGCAGATCCTCGTTGGGCCTTGGCGGTAGGAATGGGCTCTACGCGGGGTCTATGGATCGGTTCCCCCTTTTACCTGCTCCTATTAATTTGGCCTGTGTCCTATTATTTATAGCGTTAGACTTAATTTGGGTTTGAATCTCAGTTTATAAAGAGAGGGAGCTGTATCCTTAAATCTTCCCCAACATTCCTTTGCACTTTTTCACCTGTTTAATCTTCACCACGGGGCAAAAGCTAAAGGGGGCCAAGATGGCAATTGCCCTCCAAAAATCTCTGGGGCTTTCAGGACCCCTCCTCCGCCAGTTGCCAGACCCTGTTCATTAGAGTTGGGCCACAGGGGTCAGCTGGTATTGCTGCCATGGCACCAGCCTCCCAGTTGTGTCACAACCTTCCTACCATTACTGGGTTGGCAGTGGAGTTGGCGGGGAAGGTGCCCTTGGAAGTGAGGGCTCAGGTGTTCATGGCCAGCATGACAGCCGTGGGCCTTTCTCAGGTCATCAGGGCCCCACATGAGGTGGTGGTTCTTATGATGACCCGGGAGTGACACAAAAATAACCAAGTCACAAATATAGAATAAAGTTCCTTTAATGCCTCCAACTTGGCCCCAATGTCGGATTATTCTCTGCTGGATATCAAACTTAAAGAAAACAGTTTATGGAGGGAGTAAATGCAGTCCACACCCAAAGTAAAGTTAATTCAAAATAAATGGGCCCAACACAACCACACTGAAGGAATTACTACAGGCAAGGATGATTAATTGCAGACTTCTACCAGATAACACAGCAACCACAGTTGGGAGGAAGCCAAAACAGATAAGCTCTGACAAGAATGCATGCTTTGCTTCCAGCAACTTTGCCATTCACAGTTTGTCCTTTTAAACAGTCCTCCCAGCTTCAGACCATGAAGGGGATCAGGGCCCCTTCCTCCCCCATAGACGCCATTCACGTTTCTCCCTTATCCGCTCCTCCCTGCGTGCCTTAGGATGAAGAGGGAATGGACCTGTGTCTTCCTCTGAATGCTCATCCAGCCTGTGCCCTTCCCCAGTTTCCTCCACAACCACCGGAGCCACACTCCCACACCCTGTTGGCTGTTCCTCCTCTCCCTTGGAGTCAGACTCCAACAGGGGCATGACAGTTCTCTTGGACCAGTGGTAATACAGTCTCGAATTGGGGAAGTCTCTGTGGCTCCCCAACATGGTCAGATCATGCCCTGGTGAAGATGAGATTCTCAGGTGATGTCCACTGCAAGGAGATGAGACCTAATGGTCAATGAGTCTTGCCAACTATTCCTCCATGCCAATGTTTTCTTTCTACACTAGACAAGCAGTTGGGAAAAAAGTATGGAAGATTATTTAAGTATGTATTTGAATATGATTACTATAGGCACAAAATGAAAAGAGTTCTGGCTTCAATCGAATATTAATTTTTAAATTGAATCCCCCCAAAATTATATTTTCTTCACATGTCCCTTCATGTTTTCATTTGCAACACCTTTATACATACTATATTTATACTAAAGAACTGTGATGGCGCAGTGGTTAGAATGCAGTACTGCAGGCTGATTCTGCCCACTGCCAGGAGTTTGATCCTGACCAGCTCAAGACTGACTCAGCCTTCCATCCTTCTGAGGTTGGTAAAATGAGCACCCAGATTGTTGGGGGCAATATGCTATCTCTGTAAACCGCTCAGAGGGCTGGAAAGCATTATGAAGCAGTATATATGTGCTATTGCTATTTATAATCAATATTTAGGCCAAGATTTTTTAAAAGTCAATACTTGTAATGCCCAACATGGAATCATCCCCAATATATTGTGGCTCCTCTGTCATTGTCACTTCCATTTATGTTTCCTCCAATTCTTCTTCAAATTTCAGAATTCAGTCTGAATTTCTAATTAAAAGTAGAAATCACCCCTTCCAACAACCCATCTAAACGGACCCTTCCTCTGTTCAAGGGTTTCTGCCAGAAAAAAAACACTATTTTCTCTTATAATATTATTAATTAGAATTGCCTTAAGTACAATTACCTCTTGTTTATCAACCTCAGTCTAGTGTTGAAATGCTACAAAACATCTTCCTGAGAAGTGCATAAGAACATTTCTTAATTTCCCAAATTATTCATGTTAGAAACCTTATCTCAGACTCTTGTTTTAATATCATCTTCCTCCCAATCCAGAAACTTACATAGTTTTAACAATCTTTTTTCTGATATTTGGAATATTTTCTCTGTTGTTCTGAAACTGTTCAAAATTTTAAACATCATGTTTCTCTCACAGCTCCATTAATTCCAAAATCTCCAAATTTTTCTCTGTTTCTCTATTTATAACTTCTGTCTTACATTTCAAGGTTACCATTTTGTTAATAATTTGCGCTAGATCTCCAGCCAATTATCCTATAGATTCTTCAGTCTTCTTAACTTCTTTCATATTCTTTTTTTTATTCCTGCAAATCCTTCTCCCAAACTATTGACAACTCTTGTACTCATCTTCTTGCCAACTTCCTCAAACTTTTTCTGCAATACATCTGCTGAAACATCCACATCTGTAGTTTGTGGTAATGAATCTCTCATTCCTTCTGCTATTCTTGCACTTTTCTTGTGGTTGAAAGATTCAAATTGAAAGAATGTAAATTACAAGCGAAAAATAAAAGGCAGGCTTCCTCTTTGCTTTGCTTTTATCTGTCTTTAACATTTTAGTCTCTTTAACTCTCTGTAGATACAGCCCCACCCTTGTCTGTTTATTTTGCAAAACCTACCAACTATCTACTTCTCTTAGTAATAAATTATCAGCATTCCTGCAAAATTCTGTCTATTTGTCTAATTAACTTTATTATTATCAAAGGTAGTTCCATCTGAAAAAAAATCTTGTTTTCTAAAATTATTGTTCTCTTTATCCATTTAAAACTTCATTAAATCACAATTTTGTAAGCTTTTTGTTTTTAAATTAAAATCCTCTAAGGTACCATTCCAAAAAGAAGGCAATTCACCAAGAACCTTTATTCTTCCACGCTGTTCAGAATATCTCTCATGTTGTAAATTAATTATAGCCAAATATGTTTAAGAAAGTTAGTTTTTAGCCGGACACATGTAAATAAAGGCTGCACAGCAGTTAATGTCACATAGATGTACCTTCACCATACACAATGCTCAGTTTATGATCGATCACAAGAAACTTCTGTGGCCTTCTTACTAGGAGCAGCTATCCAGACTACAAGTGAGCTAACCCCCAATTTCTCATCTTGAGATATTTTTGTTAGCCAGAACCTAAATTCACCTTGTGCTGTCACTGCTCACAAAGCCACTCACAGGATGTCTAACTCGCCATAGGTCCTCACCTGGAAGCTTGGAATTGGGGTTTATTCCTGAGAATCTGCTGCATGGTCCTACAGGGGGGTTGGTCACTGCCTGGAACAGGAGTATATATTTGTCAGATAAAATCACTCAGATTTGCTTTCAGCTGGATGCCAGATGCTTGGAGGCTCCTGGGATGCAGTCCTGCCTTGTTCCTGTTGGACCTGAGGAAATGGGTGGGGTCTTTGGAACTGTGAGCCTGAACACCTGTTGTTTAGATGCATGCCCTTCCCAGCTAGCCTAGGCTGTCCAGGAGGTTCTGGCTGTGGTGAATTCATCCTTGAGGGAGGGTGTTGGTCTCTGCCTCTTAAAAGGCCTTGGTCCACCTTCTCAAGAAGCCATTACTAGACCCTACCATATTAGACCATTTGTGTCCTCAATCCAACCTCCTCTTTTTAGGGAAGGTGGCAAAGAAGGTAATTACACAGCAGCTTCGGAGAATCCTGGATTAAATGGATTGTTTGGACCCCTTCCAATAATTTGGTGCTATTCAGGCCTGGATATTGAACAGAAACCGCATGCTTCCTGGCTAAACTGTTCATGCAACATATCTACAAGCTGCACAGTGGTCCACGGGGAATAATCTCTGGAAAGAGTTTTTAAAACTTTTGAGGGACAACCAGGGGCTTAGTTCCAGTCATCACCTGCAAACAAATGGAGGCTGTGAAGGTAATGATCACTTAAACATGAGTCAGCAGTGTGTGGCAGCAGTCAAAAAAGCTAATACAATCCTTGTTTGCATAAATAGGCATTGAATCAAAATCACGTGAAGTATTAGTACCGCTTTATAAAGCCTTAGTAAGACCACACCTGGAATACTGCATCCAGTTTTGGTCACCACATTACAAAAAAGATGTTGGGACTTTGGAAAAAGTGCAAAGAAGAGCAATGAAGATAATTAAAGGCTTGGAGACTAAATATCTGAAGAACGGTTGCAGGATTTGGATTCGGCTAGAAGGACTAGGAGGGACATGATAGAAGTATTCCCGTATTTGAGAGGGTGCCACAAAGAGAGGGGGTCAATTTATTTTCCAAAACACATCACTGGTGCATCACTGGAGACTTTGAAGAAGCCTTGTGTGAAATGGTATCGAGTCTCCTGTTGGAGTGGGGAGTGGGCACGAGAAGACCCCAAGGTCCCTTCCAGCTCTAATCTGATTGATAGATTCTACCCATATTTCCATCCTTAACTGAACCTGGTTTGAGAGGGCTTTGGAGTGGCATGGCTGCAAAATAGGGGATTTCTGATCCAATTTCTGATCCAACGTTGGAATGTTTTTCTCTCCGTTGTGAGAAGAGCTGCTCAATAGGCTACCATGTTGGTGGGTCAGCTGCCAGTTTGCCCTGGGAGTCAAGGAAGTTCCATTTGGAGGAATCGCTGTGACTGGGAGTGGGTTGGAAGTGGAGGCTGCACTTGAAAACACGGTGAGGCTCCTGTGGCCCCACAACCAGGCCGGAGTAGGTCTTAATCGAAGTACCTGGAGTTTCCCAGAAAGAGATGAGCATCCCCCTTTCTGAAAACTGGGGCTGTGTTTGCTCTTCTGTGGCTCTGCCAGCGCTTCACATCCAGATGGCAATCTGGAACTCTCCTCCTCCAGGCTCCCAACTGAAATGGGCTGTG
Source organism: Notechis scutatus (assembly GCF_049901735.1). Lineage (NCBI taxonomy): Eukaryota > Metazoa > Chordata > Lepidosauria > Squamata > Elapidae > Notechis > Notechis scutatus. Next base: position 19,383,480 of record NC_142019.1, read on the forward strand.
CTGGATAGGCACAAACTCCCCCCCCTTCCCACCCACCTTCTTCTCCTTTTTCCTTTTAAAACTTGCCTCTCTAGCCTGCGGGTTGGTCTGCACACATGTCCAAAGCCATGGTTCACCCTGAGATAGAATAAATTTATTAGCAAGAGGTAATCAGGAAACATATATTTTTACAAAAAAAATGGAAATTTTCTTTTCCAAATAAGCTGCAGGTTGAAATATTTCAGGTCTTGAAAGACAATTCTCATACCAGAGGGTATTGCTTACAGCAAAAGGTTTCTGAAGTCAGTTCCCATAGAGCATGCCTGCTAGTCAAAAATTCACTTGGGTTTATACACTGTACACTGTAAAAAATACATGATAATATTCACAGAATAAGCACTACATTACTATATTCCTGCTAGCAAGTGGTTAGACAGGATTACAGTATATGTAATAAAAACACCTGGCCATTTCCCCCTCTAATTGTACATCATGTTACTAAGACATGTCACTATGTCTACAATGAAGCATACAGACAGAAGCGCCAAAGTGGGGGGGTTGCAGTAGAATTGCTCAAAGGAACAGAGGGCCTCCCCCTTTCAGGGCCTAAGGCAGGAAGTCCAAATGGCCTTTAACCCTCGCCCCCCAGGCCTGCCATATGAGGCCCAGAGTCCCATGGGGGTGTCCCGAGCTCTCCTTGCACAAGCCAACCGGCTCCAGGAACTCTGGAGGAGCCCTGTGCCCCCAAATACGGATGGGAGGTGTGAACCAGGAAACCCAACCATGGGTGCCTTCTGCTGTGCCGGCCTCCCTGCCTGCCTTGGGCATGGGCTCCGAAGAGAACACAACAATCCTGGCAAAATGGAAGCCATCAAAGCTTCTCTGGAAAAGCCAAAGAACGTCCAAAGTAGCTCAGTTGGAGGCCGAGTTTTCCACACTACGGGAGCCTGAGGGCAGCGTATAGAAGCCAGGAAAATTGGGGCTCCAGGGCAAGTGGGGCAACTCGGTGCCCCAGTCCGGAATCCTCCAGTCCAGTTGCTCCCAAGAGTCAACGAAGAAGAAAATAGGCTTGATCAGAGCCAAGCCTGCCTGTGGACAGTGCAAGCATTGGGTGGGGGCAGGGAGGAAAGGCCGTGGGAGGAAGAGACCGAGAGGAGAGGCAGCCGGTGGGTGCAGCCGCTCTGTTCTTAGGTGGGGAGCTTCGGCTCTATCTTCAGAGAGGCATCGTAGAGACCCTCTTCGTCCATCACAAACGACTGGTCTAGGAGGTACTGAGTGACCTGGAAGAGAGAGAAGGGCAGGGGCAGAAGAGGCCGAGGCCAAGAGGGTCTCTCCCAGAGGACCCTCCCCGAGGATCCTACCTTGGCCTGATGCTCGATCTTGTAGGCCGTCTGCTGAAACTGCCGGATCTCTCGGATGATGTGGGAGATCTGCAGGGAGAGAGGAAGGAGGTGCCTGTGCCGAAAGGCTGCCAAAGAGCAGGCGGTGGGCCCAGGGAGAAGGGACGGGACGGGGGAGCACCACGCTGGGGGTGTTATGGCAAAGTCAGGCAGGCAGTTGCTCGGGGGAGGGCAGTTCGGTGCCCCTGCCAGGGAGCTCACCATCCTCATTTTGGAGAAGTTCACCAGGCCATCCTCCGTGTAGTTGGGGGTGCCCTCTTCAATGAATGCCAGGTCCGTGAGGTACATGCCCAGGTAAGGGACACAAGGCGGGTCACAACTGAGGGGCAGAAAAGAGAAGCTCAGTTGGCGGGACAAAGGCAACAGGGCTGCTTCCCAAAGACAAGCAGCCTGTTTGGTCCCTATGCTTCCACATGCTCTCTGGGTCAGGAGACTTGGCCGCAGGAGGAGGTATTTGCCTTACATTGTCCTGGTTCTTTTGGCCACATCTAAGCTGCAAGCCAAGTCCCAGCATTTGCTTGTCTGCAGACTTTTGCTTGAGTCACCAAGACTGAAATAACCTTTAGGAGTTCTGGAATCCCCAGCCGGATGTCACTCACTGCTGCTGCTACCTTCCAGCACAGGGATGAGGGCCCCCACACCCCTGGGCATCTGCCCCACAAAAGCTAAAGGCATGCTAGGACTCCCCCATCTTTTGAAGTGGGAAACTCTGAAACGCTGTCGCTTAAAACCCTCAGCCAGATTTTACAAGCTTTTGCCAAACAAGGTCAGTCTCCCTGCAACCCCCTCTAGGAATGAGGCAAACGAGCAGTTAACGGGGCTGCCACCCAAAGCTAGGAGAAAGCCCCCCCACACACACACCTCTCTTCCCTCTCTCTGCTGTTTGGGATGGAGCTGGACCACCCAGGGTGGCCTGTTCTGCCTCAGCAGCAGCTGCAGCGAGACGGGACCCTGCTCGGTCAGAGGCATCCCAAGGCCTGGCAGCCCCCCAACCGCCCCCTCCCTGCCAAGGGTGCTGGGTGGGGCAGCTGGTGGGGCAGGCGGAGCTCCCCTACCTGCCAGCCCTCAGCCTCCTGCTGGCCACGTGCCCGGCTCTTGCCATGGCAGCCTCTACGTGGGCAGGGCTGGGCCCTCTTGGCCTGCCAGGAGTCTGCCTGGTACTTCTGCCAGGCACCAGCTGCCCAGGCTGGGCAAGAGCCTCCCGCCCCTCCGATCCACACGCGTGAGCAGCAGGGGCAACTTACTTCTTCAGAGCCTCCCTCAAGTTTTTAAACCGTCCTTCCGAAGACACCAGCCGTTGCAGCTTATCAATCACCGCTTTGGTCTGGGGAGAAAGGGAAGAGTTAGAGGAGCCAAGGGGGGAAGGGGGCCTGGGCCAAAGGGCCTTTCCAAGGGGGAGTCAGAACGGTGAGATGGAAACGCCTTTGAGCCCATGGCGGCCTTGCAGAGCCTGATGATCAAACAACATGATGGGCACTGATGAGGTTACCTAGTCAGGTGATGAAACGCCTGCAAGCAAGCAACCCACCTCAGAGAGAGCACCAAGGAGCCACAATCAAACAATAAGTCCAGGAAGAAGAAGGATTAAAGTGGCGGGGGGAGGGGAGGGGAATGCAATGGCCAACAGGTTCATTAGGGGTGAAAGAAAGAGTCCCCTCCTTTGGGGGCAGAGAGCTGCTAAGGGCCCTGCCGGCGGGGGCTTCTCCTGGCACTACGAGGAGCCTGAAGCAGCTTGGCAAGAAGAGGCTTTGCCCCAGGAGTTAAGTGCTCCCAGAGGCTCTGATTGCTCTTCGCATCGTTGTGGTCAGGGGAAGAAAAAGCGGAACGGCCAGGTGACCGGTGAACTCTGCTGGGGGTGGGAGCTCTCGTGGCCAGTCCTGGAAGTGGGGGGGGGAGGATAGCCCAGATGGGGCAACGGAGAAATGGGGAAAGACTCACGGGCCCCGAATGAAGCCAGTGGGCCTTGTAAGAATCAGCACCACAAAAGGACCGCTAGACACTCTGCACCAGCCGAAAGGGTGGAAGTGGCAAGAGCTTCAGAAGCCGTTGAGCCACACAGACGCTGTTGGTGTGGGCAATGGGGGCTTTACCACTCTCAGGGACAAGGCAATTCAATGGAGGCTGAGGAAGATGGATCTTGGCATATTTTCTGGGTGGCTGAAGGAGTAAAGCCACCCCCGTGTACACGACGGCTTCCTGCTTGCAACCTCCCTCTTTGGGACCACAATTTTGAAGTCACAGAGACACCCTGGCTGGTAAACATCACCCTTGAAAACCTGTCCAGTGGGGCAGACGGCACTGCTCTTTCCAGAAGGACACCATAACCCAAAGCTGCAAAGGGGCTCAAAAACCAGCCAGCTAGGCTTCCTGAAGTTTGCAAACACACAAGATTAGGATCCCCTTCCCAGAAAAGCAGGAGAACGAGGTGTGTACAGGAGGGCCCCCGTGGCGCAATCCCCTCCCCAAGGCCCCCCATCCTGATTGCGCAGCCTTGGCAGTGGGCTCCTCACCGGCTTTGACACCTTCATCCAAGTCTTCTTCAGGCGAAAGATGGCACTGCGGTTGAAGGCCGAGGTGATCTCCAGAACAGCGTTGTAGTTGTGCAGGCAGCGGCAAATGTCGGCCACAGCCACCCACTTCTCGACTGTGCTCACCCGGGCAGCCATGTCCTCACTGCGGAGGATCTCGGAGGCGATCAGGTTGCTGATCTGCAGGGGTTGTCAGGGAGCGGAGGGTGGACATTACAGCCCCCAGAAGGGTGCAGCCCCAAATGATAAGAAAAGCCCCTCGCCTCCAAAGAGAGAGGGGGAGACCAGGCAGAGGGACGCTCAAACACGCACTGGTGGGCAAGGCTGCCCCTCGTCTTCTCTGCCCGCAGCAGAAGGAAAGCGCCAGTTCCGGGCACAACCCTGCAACTGCCTGCCACCTGCCCTGCATGGAGATTGCTGAAGAGGGTATGCACCGGGGTGGGAAGGCCAAGGGACAATCTAAGGAGGTGGGGCTTCCCTCGAGAAGAGCCTGTGCCTGGCTTCACCCCACAAGGGCTGCTGCAGAGGCGAGACCCTTCCAGGCAGGCAGAGGAAGGTGTCATGCTGACGAGGGAAAGTGCTGTCGACGTGGCCCAAGACGGGGCGGATGGCATCTAGATTTCATCCAATTTATTTATATACTTTTTACTATATTTCTATGGTCTTATTTTAAACTTATTTGAAATAGTGTTGAATGTTATATGTCCATAAGTTGTAGGTGCTTCTCACATGAATGAAGAAAGATCTTTGAAAATCCTCTTTTGCCCACCTATCCTGGACAAAAAGGGAAGACTTTGGGGACTAAAATCCGAATGAGGGATGAAGGCACTTTTGCCCCCCCCCAAATCCACACGGGCAAAGGCAGCTTCTGACTCACGGGGGGCAGCGGCCTTGGAGGGGAGCACATCTGTGGGGGCAGGCTGGTTTTTCCAGGTGGAGGTGGGGTGTTGGCATACGAAGAGTCTATGAGCAACATTTCCTGAACTTGCAATCCGGTAGGGTTTATGTAAACTATGTTCAACTTGCCTTTGAGGGCGCTTTGCCTTATACAAAAGGGGCTTACAAGACTTCACATACACCAAAATGAAATTAAAATTTCAACGTCTGAGTTTTCTTTCTTTCTTTTAGAAATGGCAGCTCAATATTGTTATTCTTGATGACGTTGCAAATCCCAGAACGCCACTCCATGAAACGCCCAGGAGACAGGAGGGTGGGGCCCTGAGAAGAGGCCTGCCCTGGTCCTCCAAGGGCTCCAGCAAAGAGTGGCACGCAAAGCTTCCCCTGGGTCAGCAGTGAACTTGGACGGGTCTTTCAGGGTTCCTGGCCTGCCCCAGCCCTGGCCAGGACCCTACAGGGACCTCAACAACAGTCAGGACCTGACAGACAACCCAACCAGCCAACCAAAGGAAATAGACAAAGGCTTTGCTCTAATGAGTTGGCTAAGGGGTGCAGGATGCATGCTACAATGGGAGCGGGGGACCCTTAGGATAAGGTGGATCTGGACAAGCGAGAGGAAGAAGAGTCCCTGCAAAGTTACTGCAGGTTCTGCAAATGGGCAAAGTCTGAATTCTGAGCTGCCCCCGCAAAGCCCCACCAAACTTGGATCCACAGCAGCGGCACTCACGTCATTGAAGTGCTTTGTGTTCATCAGGATGTAGGGTGTTCGCTCGTTCTTTTCCACCTTCATCCACCCTTGTCCAAAGAATTCCCTGAAAACAAGAGGTCTCGGGATGATCTGGGCCCTCTCCGGAATTTCTCCCTGCCTGGCCCACCTTGTCCTGCACAGGAAGTTCTGGAGGAAATGGGGGTCTCCTCGTAAGGTCTTTGCAAGTGGTGGGGAGGCAGACTTATTCCCACAATCCCCCATGAATTGTGATGGGGGTGACAGAGGTCTACGACACATTCATCTTCATCTTTGTTCGGACCTCTACTTGCAAAAACACCCAGAGGACACACAGCCCACCACCATCATTGAATGCAACGTTGCGTCTTCCATCTTGGCTGCACTCCCAAATGCGCGTCAAAGAGCTCGGTACTCACTCATAGGGTATCGTCTTGAAGACCAGGTGATCCAGTAAGGTGAGCTGCTCAGCTATTTCTAAAGCCGAGTGATTTTCGAAGGGTTCTGCCTTGACCCCCACAGCCTGGAACGAGAGGAGAAGGGACTGCTTGGATGGGGGTCCCCAGGTGAAGGTGAAGCCAAAGAACCTGCTCAGAGAGGCTGGCCAGAGTGAGCCGGATCCTGACAGACTCAGCCTCTCCCTGTTCTTGGGGAGGGAAGGGGGTCACGCCCAGGCCAGGAACCCCAAAGGGTAGGACACTCCAGTCCACAGGCAGCAGCTCCAACTGCACTTCTGCACCCCCCAGACCATATATGAAGGAAGCAGCACCAAATATTTAGTGGGGGGGGCACATAGGGGGGGAGTGGATCAAGAGGTGAAGTGCATGCTGTGGCCAGGAGAACTTTCCACTACAAGAGCCCATCTGACCTGCCCCCTGATCCCCTCCCTGATGGCTGAGACCCAAATTTCTGACCTGCTTCCATGGTTGCTACCAAGAAGCAGCCTCAAGCTGAGGAGGCTCAAGAGGTCACAGTTTGGTGCAACCCAAAGGCCTCCAAGGAGGGAAGATCGTGGAGATCTTCATCAGACTTCTGAAACGGCTCTTGGGGCCTCAGTGGGGCTCAGGCCACACCAAGGCTTCAGTGGCTGACCTTCTGGCTTCACCTTCCCACCTTCCCTTTTGAGGTGGCTAGAAGACAACAACCTCCCCCCCCCAACAGTCCATAACGCCTCAACTTTATGCCAATCTTCACAATTGCACTGTGATGGTTATACTGGGCTCGCATTGTGGCCTATCAAGCCCAGCGTTGGCTCCGAAATGCGACGGGCTCCTAGTTTAGGCGACAAACCAAGCCAACGCAGGCTTCTTTGTGACCCCACTTAGGGACCCCAGAAGACGTTACCATTTGCAGAATCTCTTCCAGGGTGATCTGGTTGTCTCCGGGGTCCTCCTGGGTCAGGGTCCTGGCAGGCAGGTAGAAAGGGAGAAGCGCAGCCGTGAGTTTCCAGGGACAAAAACGGGAGGCTTCCGCTGATTCCGGGGAGGCCTGTGTGGAAGCCGAGGGCTTCTCCATACGGAGCCCCAGGGACAGGGATCACGGGGGTCTCTTCCCCTCACACCAAAGGAAGGCAAAGCCGCCCCAAACACCCTCTCCCTTCCATCGGAAAGTCAGGCCGCGAGACCAGACACTTGCCCTGAGCCAACGGCCCAAAGAAGGGCAGCATTTGGGGCAACCAGACCGGTTCCCACACAGCCCCCTCCCTGCCTTGCATTAAGACCCCCGGATCTGTGGCAAGAGTGAGACGACCGCCCCGCCTTTTGACCTGCCTTATGATGTTGCCGGCGGCTTTTCTCTCTTGGGTCAGGAGTTCTGGGTCGTGCATCACTTCCTCCAGGAAGCTGATCACTTTATACTTCAGCTCCTCCTTGGTTTCAAAGTCCTGTCAAAGGGAGGTTGGCCACGAGCCCCAGTGAGGCCCAGCTGGTCAGGCAAGCACAGCCCCCTGCAGCCCGGGGGGATCACAAAAGGACCCCCAACCCTACCTGGGCATGCTTGGAGACCCAGTGCCTCAGGACGTTGAGTACCCGGTTGGTGGCTGCCCTCCTGATCACAAACTCTTTGTCGCTGTTCCTCTGGTCAGGAGGGAAGCCTGCAGGGGGGAGAGAGTCAGCCTGGGAACCCACCCACCCAGGGGTCAGGCTCTATGGCCTGCCCTGCCCTGGAAGAGGGCTCCAGCCATTGCCTGGCCTCCTCCCGCAGGCAGCAGCCTTTCCAAGGCTCCCCGGAAGGTTTGCGGGGCCCAGGAACCACCCGGCCCAGAGGACGACCCTTCCTCTTCTCCCACCTGCGCTGGCCAACGACATTCGGCGGTACTTCTCTTTGGTTGGGGTCCCCTCATTGGCTCCGGCCGTGGCAATGGCAAACGCAGAGGCGGCCGAGAGAGCACTGCTGCGACTGTTCTCCAACTCTCGGCAAGAGGTCATCACCACTCCATTGTTGTAGGAGAACAAAGGGAACTCTGCATGGGGGGAAGGGAGGCAATTCAGGGGGTGATCCCATGTGGCCAGTCTCTCCCGTGGCTTCCCCAGGGGGACCAGAATCCCTGCCCACCGGGAAAACAGCAGCCCCCAAGGGCTGATACGGACCCTTTGCACCTCCATGGGGGCCAGGATCAGCCCCACCCACAGAGGCTCCCAGCCCAGAGGGAAGGGGGCTTCTCGGGGCCCCTCCCCACAGCCAGCTTACCTGAGGAGTTCTTGCCTCTGACCAGCTTAGGGGTTGTGGGAGACTTGGTGGGCGATGCCTCTGGGTCTGCGTCCTCACTCGGGGCTGCCTCAAAGGCCGAATCTTCTCGGGGAGACTCCTCGGAGCCTGGCAGAAGCAGCAGCAGCAGCGTTAGACATTTCTCCCCAATGCTCCTGACGGGCAAGTTGTGGGAGGAGCAAGAGGAGGAGGAGGAGGAGGAAGAAGGGAGGAGGGGGAGGAGGAGGAGGCATTGAAGGCCAGGGGGACAACCATGCCGTACTTGTCAGCCCTTTCAGCAGAGTCACCCAGGTATTTGGGGTAGAAGCCATTCGCTTCGGTCTGCCAGATCTCTTCACCGAAATTAACCCGATGCTGAAAGCAGCCCCCGGAATCCAGAGCCCTGCGGTGGCCAGGCCGGCCCTTGAGAAGGTCGTCCAAACCTCTTCCCAGGCTGGCCTGTCTCCTGAGACCTTTTTAAGGGGGGGGGGGCATGAATTCTCACTGCCCACCTGGCACCTTCCCACTAAGCCTGGCGTGTGCAAGAGAGGGAGCCCCACCCCTGTGTGGCTCTGGGGCTCCCGGGTGGGCAGAGGGCGGAAGCTGAAGCCATCCCTCTGGGGCTCCTCCTGACCGTCTCTTGCACTCGCTCACCTGTCTTGGTCAGAAGCGCTTCCTCGGCCTTCTCGGGGCCCGCTTCTCCCTCATCGGAGATCTTATTGGAGTAGCTGCCGGACACGTAGAGCTTGTTGATGTCCAGGGTGGTTTTGCTGAAGGGCGACATGGTGGAGGAATACATGCTGGCATAACCGTTGGGAGAGCAGCTCAGGGCGGCCAGCTCCAGGGCCTTCCCTCCCGTGATGATGGGGATGTTCAAAGACAGCTTCCTCCTCCGGCTTGGTGAGGATGACTTGGTGATGGACAGAGGGGGAGGGGAGGAAAACTTCCGGTTGGCGCGTGGAGACTTGGGGGCCTCTCCGTAGAGGAGTTTCGTGTTCTGGCTGCTGGCAAACAAGAGCTCCAGGGACCTGGTGGAAGACATTCAGGGACAAAGCTTTCACTGGGGCGCCTCCTTCCTCCTCCTCCTCTACGCAAGGGCTTGAATTCCCCAAACACCACAGGGCTTCCCACCGTCTCCCGAGGGAAGAGCGTGAGCCCCAAATCCCCTTGGAATAGAATTTGACCAGTTTGAGCCAGTTCAAAAAATATGGGGTCAAGGCCACCTTTCCCCAGGTCTCTTCTTTCGCCAAGAGATGCAGGTGAATCAGCAGAAGGGATGGAGGAGATCCAGAGCTGAGGGGCTGCGGTTCATCCCCTCTCCCACCAAAGGTGGTCTCTAGACATGAGCTGCTTTTCATGACTTTTGGATCCTGTTTGGTCTGTTTCATATGGAATTTGGCCTGCCTTTCTTTAGGAAGTTATCTTACCTGGCAATTTAGATAGCCATGCCACACTTGATCTAGTTCAAGAACCACAAGTAGGCAGGAGGCTCCTTGGTAGCTCTCACCTCACTAAAGCAAGACGCCCCAGATGTCCTATAAAATGTCCCTCAGACCAAACAAAGCTCATCTCAATCTCTCCCTCTCCTTCTGTCTGTCTGTCTCTGTCTCCCTCTCTCCCCCTCCCTTTCCCTCCCTCTCCTTTGCCTTTTCTCTCTCTCTTTCTGTGTCTGTCTCTCTCTCTCTCCTTCTATCTGTCTGTCTCTGTCTCCCTCTCCTCCCTCTCTCCTTCTGTCTCTCTCTCTCTCTCCTTCCCCCCTCCCTCCCCATCTCTCTCTCTTTCTACCTGTCTGTCTCTGTCTCCCCCCCTCTCTCCCTCTCTCCCTCTTCCTCCCTCTCCTCTCAGCCTCATTTGCCTGGTTTGAGCTTCACCCATGTGGCTGCCAAAGACTCACCTAGCAGGAATCGCACTGATCGGTTTCTTGTAGATTGTGATCAGCTTATCCAGCACCGTCATAGCCGTGGTGAAGACTCGGTACGAGTGCAGGAAGGTGTTGAGAAAGTCAATGCTGAGGAATCTCAGGTCTGTCAGTCTTTCCAGCAGACGCCCCACGCTGGCATAGCGGATCTGGAGGACTTTGCAGGAGTTCATGGTCTTGCTGAATCGAATGTCGACGTCGTCACAGTACAGGCTGGTGTCTGACCTGGGGAATGGAGAGAGGGACGGAGAGAAGAAGCACAGCCAACCGACCTCACCTGTGGCGGCTCCTGTGTCTTTCCAGGCACCAGAGATGCTCAGTGGCGTGAACCTCCGAGGGTTGGAGGGGGGGCGGGGGCTTGGAGTCCAGGTGCAGAGGCACCGTTTGGAAAGGAGTCCACGAGTCCTTCTCATTACAGAAAATCCCAAAATGTTTTACAGCATTATTAAATAATAGGTAACAATCCAGAGGTAGTTAATTCATTTCTTTCTTTTAAATTGCGTTCATTTGCTAGTGAAATTGATATAACTTCAAGTAACTTCCCGCTCTGTTATTCTGTTATTCTAAAAGGCCTTTTGGCTCCAGCCAAAACATCCCATCCAGTTTTCTCTCCATCTCTCTGAGGTTCAGGCCAGCGGGACATTGGTGAGCATTGCCTGAAAAGATACACGTGCCACAGTTTTCGCCCTGGCCTCACCTAGTTCTGGAGCACAGTCCACACCCTGCTATTCAAAATAGAGCAATTGACCCAGAAGAAGTTGTAGTGCCAGCTCCCTGTGTTATCAATGGTTTTGTTGGCAGGAAGACTTGATAAATCAGGGGTTGCACCAAAAAATACCCCCAACAACTCTAGACAAACACAACTGCATTCCTTACTTGATCATCTGCGGAACAGTCACCTTCGAATTTTCTTCGAAGGCGTTCATCATCAGACCATTACATCGGATGTTGTCTACACACTGAAACAGGGAAAAGAGGTTTCAGGAAGCAGGAAGGATATAGGACGGGAAGCAGTTGTGCTCTCCTGGTTTTCCCAGTGGATCTTTGGGACTCTTGTAAGTGTTGGTTCATTTGGCAACTACTTCCTCTTCCCAACAGGATTCTTCGTCTTTGATTTAGTCCCAAGGATGCCTTGCAGGTTGAAGAAGAGTGAAGGATTCTTCTACAGCCCCAGGTCCTAACCTCCCTAACCCCGGCTGGAGGGAAAGTGTAAATTCTTCTACGGTAAATTCTTCTCCTTTCCTCACCTGGCTGATGTCGCTGGTCCACGCAGCCTTTTCTTGCCTGGATGATGCCACCAGGATAATGGTGTACGGTGCCGTGTCTTTAGGTTCCACCACGATCTTGAAGTCAAGGTGCTCCGTATCTTGCCCAGATCCTTTTCGTTTTTATTTGAGGAAGGAGAGAAACAATTTAAGAAGATGATCATGGGAAGAGAGAGCATGGCGGGAGGGAAAGGAAGGGAATAAGCTGGGCTGGGCCTTTAGCCTCCAGCTTGTGCAACAGGAGGCTCATTTTGGTCATTTTCACCCGCTTAGGGATGGGAAGGGCAGCTCCTTCGATGCGCAGCAGCCACCCTTTTGTGTGATAGCAGTACTTGGGGGGGTCTTGGGGTTCTAGTGGACAACCACTTAAATATGAGCCAACATTGTGCAGCAGGAGCTGAAAACGCCAATGCAATCTTCGGCTGCATTAATCGAAAGACTGAATTAAGATCATGTGAAGTGTTAATACTGCTTTATAAAACCTTGGTAACACCACGCTTGGAATATTGGTTCTAGTTTTGATCACCATGATGTAAAAAGGTGCTGAGACTCTGGGAAGAGTGCAGAGAAGAGCAACAAAAATGGTGAGGGGACTAGAGGCTAAAACATACAAAGAACGATGGCAGGAATTGGGTACGTCTGGTCTAATAAAAAGGAAGACTCGGGGTGACGTGACAGCAGTGTTCCAGTATTGGGGGGGCTGCCCCAAAGAAGAGGGGGTCGACCTATTTTCCAAAGCACCCGGAGGCAAGACAAGAAGCAACGGATGGAAACCAGTCAAGGAGAGAAGCAACCTAGAACTAAGGAGACATTTCCTGACAGTGAGAACAATTCACCAGTGGAGCGGCTTCCCTCCAGAAGTTGTGGGCGCTCCATCACTGGAGGCTTTGAAGAAGAGACTGGACAGCCACTTGTCTGAAATGATATAGGATCTCCTGCTTAGGCAGGGGGTTGGACTAGAAGACCTCCAGGGTCCCTTCCAACTCTCTTATTCTGAGAGGGAGATGTCCCCCTCCTCCACATAGCAGCCCTCTCCCAGGGCCATGAACAGAGGCATCCAAAGCGTTCCTTTAGCCGTGGGAAACACCCGGGAAGGCTGCTGGTCTCCTCCTCCTCGTAGAGCTGCCGGCTGCCCTTGTCTTGGCTTCCTGCTCTAGGGAGATGGGGGGAGTGGCAGCCAGGCAGCCTCTTCCTGAGGCAGACTCTCTCTGGACCCCCCCCACTCCCAGGGAGGTAGGCATCATGGGGGGAGCAGAGAGGGCGTAAGGGCCCAAGGCTTAGGGGGACCCAGGGAAGCCCAGGGCTGCTAAGGCTGCAGGGGGCAGCGGGGAACCAGGGAAGAGCCCGTGCCAGCTGGGGTGTTCCAGGGATACGTACGGTCCTCATCTGTGCTTTCCGTATCTTCCACCAGCGCGCAGTCAATGAGTGAGATCACACCGCCATTCTGGAGAAAGCAGAGGGGGGGGGGCTTACGTGAGAGCCCCTCGTATCCCCACGGCTCCCTGGCCCTCCTGCTCCGTCTCCCCCAGGGCTCCAGGGAGGCTCATTCACCCTCTGCCAGGCGCACCCTCCAGCCATGACCGGGGGTGGGTGGGCTCCTCCCTCACTGTGCAGAAGCTTCTGGGAGGATTGTGTGGCCTTCAGTCTGGGAGGCTGGAGATCAGTGCTCCACACACACACACACCCACACACACACACACACCGGATGTAGAAGAGGAACACTTCTGCCTCCCTCACCTTCGTCAGGTGCAGCTTTCCTCCGGAGCCCCGGGTGCAAATGATCAGGTGCTTGGAGAAGAGGAAGCACTGCCTCTCCCCCTCCTTCCTCAGGGACAGGGAGCCCAGCCGTCCACGCGTCACCTTCCCCTTCTCAGACATTGGCACTTGGATGAGGGACCCTGCGGGGGGGGGGGAAGAGGCAGTGCCGTCACAGCCCTCGGCCCCAGGGGGCAGCCTGTGGTGGGGACCCCGGGCAGCCCAAGCCGAGGCCCAGGGCTTTCAGAGCCAGTCTGGGTGGACAGAGGAGGGACCTGCAAAGACTGGAAACCTCCTGCAATGGCCTCACAGGTCAAGCAGGTGCCGTGTGCTGCTCACCCTCCCAGCCATGAACAGCAGCAGCAGCAGCCAGGCTGCCTTCCTCTCAGAGGAACCCCTCATCATGTCACTTTGGGGAGCCTTTTCCCAGGGGATCCCTCCGTGGGCCTGGTGACAGGCAGCCCCTGAAAGGAAGGGGGCTATTCCTCGATGGCCGTCCGTCAGGAGGCAGCTTTTTAGCTTCCATAACTCTGGTCCTGACCCCCCCAGCCTGGAACATCTCCAGACAGGCCCCTGGGCTGCCTGAGAAAGAGGAACTGCCGACCCCCCAGCCCTTTCTGGAGGTCTGGGGGCGGCCAGAAGGCGCCTGGGCTACCTTGTCTCACGAAGGTCTGGCTGGTGTCCAGGAGGATTTCGCAGCCTTCCGTAATCATCCGCTCGATCGCCAAATTCTTCCGAATGTTTTCTGTTTCACTGACTTCATCGTGCATTATCCTGCGGGGGAAGAGATCGGTCGGCCTGAAACCAGGTTTTTTCTTGCTGGACGGTCCACTCGGAAAGGCCTCTGAAGGTGGGTTTTCTACCTGGCAGCTGCAGCGAGATTATTTGGGGCCAGAGATGGAAAGACTCTGAAATGCCCCAAAGGGAGGGAGGGAGGGAGGTTGGTGAAGAGGGCAGAGATGGCCAAACTGACTTCTTTGATCAGGGAAAAGACAAATGACATTGGTCAAAGATTGGAAACCTTTTATGGAAGGCTTTTGGCTGAAAGCAGAAAGGATGGACCTGCAATTCGGGGATTTGATGATTAGAAAGGGCATAAAATGGAAAGAAGTGATCGTTCTAGAGTGAGAGGACACAATATAAATGCATTTATAACTGCTGTAAAGAAGATCAGAAACCTCTTTGTAACCTTTGTTCTTTTTTGGCTCTTTTTTCCTAATTACTTGTCACCTTTGACTTTGCTTTTTTTAAAAAAAAATCTGTATTGTTTTTAGTTAGCAAAAATATTTAATAAAATTGTTTAATGATCCATCTTTAATAAACATTAATTGTTTAAAAAAGGAAGAGGGTCAGCCGACTGGAAGGATTGGCCGGAGAAGAGCCCGAGAGGCCCAGCCCAGAGGCCCTGGGGGCAAAGGAGGCAGCCCCCCTGGGACCTCGCCTCAAAGGGAGCCGGGGAGCCACGGGACCCACTCTGGGGGCGCCGAGGGGCTCCTGGAGGGAGCTGAGCTTCCGGTTGGTGTGGTGGTGATGGAGCCTTGATAAAAATAAGCCTCTCTGAAGCTCTCCGGGGAGCATTTTTCCTCCCTGAAAGGCATTTTGGAGGAAACGTCTCTGCATTTCTAAAATAACATATGTTGCCTTGTCATTATCTGCTTCACACCTCCTGTACTCTGTGTTTCTGCTTAAGTGCACGTGGCTGCTTATTTTTCCCAAAGTGATAATTATACAAGGATGTGAGAAATTCAGAATGCTTGAAAGCCTTTGCATGGTGGGGAGACCATTGCTTGGATCAGCTTCTCCAGCCTTGCGCACCCCCTGCCCCCCGCCAGCTACACTGACCCAATGCCTGCCAGTTATGGGCACTGTAGTCCAACCCATCTGGAGAGAACCAGGCGGCAGGAAGCGGCTCTTAAAACACACAACTCCCTCATGGAGATCAGCACCAGAACTCTGGGCAGGGTAAACTGAGTCGGAGGGCAGGACTCAGAGCACCGGCTGGAAACCAAATGGATCTTCATGCCGTAAAAGCCCCCCTGAGAGACCCTTCCTCAAGCGGACTCTCTCGCCGGTTTCCTTGGGCAGCTGAGAAAAGGGAGGCCGGGGACGACATGGAGGAGAGGACTTTCTCTGCCAAGGGCCCTCGGTGGTGGGTGCTGAGGGGGCCCTGGGCACACGGGGGCCTGCTGCCCGCCTTCTGCTGCCCCCTCCCCGCAAGGCAGCCCTCAGCCGCTCTGACCTGGAGAGCTCCTCCAACTTGGACTTGGCGTAGTCCAGGCTGTTCCTCTCCACGTGCTCGTGGGGCGTGTGGGCCAGCAGCTCGTGCAGAGTCAGGATGTACCTGGGGATCTGGTGGAGACAGAAGGGAGGAGAGAACCAGGGACTGAGTGGGTGCTGAGGCATCTGTGTCCAGCCTTCAGGGTGGCCTTTCCAGGACCCCGCGTGGGGCTTCCTCCAGGCTGACCTTGTGCCCCACAGCCTCACCTGGAACATGGGGTAGGTCAGGAAGGTCTCCAGGGTCCGCTCCTCACAGTCGGGCTTGGCCTCATAATGCTTCAAGAGCTTATCGAAATCCCGGTTCTGCTTGCAGTGGGCCAGGATCTGCAGGCTGTACTGGTGGTTCCGAACGAACTCCTGGTAGATGTTGAGCATCGGCAGGAGGATGTCGAAGAGGTCCGCTGCGGGCAAAGGCAGGCAGGCAGTGAGCAGCTGGGTGGGGGAGGCAGGCCAGGCAGGCGGCCGAGTCTCTCCCACTGCGGGGGGGGGCGGGGGGCAAACTCCTTGGCAGGGCAGAGGGCTTGGCCACTGCATGTCCCCGGGTGGGGGGGACACTCGGACTGAGGGTGCAGGGCGGAGCCCCATCCCATTGGTGTCCTTTCACGTCTTTTCAATGTCCAATGGGGAGGCGACGGGGTCAATCGAAGACCTCACTCCCCTCCCAGCTGCCCTCTGGGCTGGTTCTCCCTGGGACCAGAGCTCGGGTGGAGGAAGTGAAGCTCCACTCCAGACCCCTCTTTCTCGGTCCTGGGCGCCCCCGAGCCAGGCAGATCGTCTTCTAGACGAGGAGGGGGCTTACAGTGTCCTGAGAACCACGAGAAGAACCACCCTGGTGCCCCCTGCCTATTTTGCCGCCAATAATGTACCACTGATGAATAAGGCCCCTTTCCCAGCCAGCCCTGCTGAATTTGGAAGCATCAAAGGAAGGAAAGGAAGGCGGAGAAGCCCAAAGGGGCCCTGGGAACAGGAGTCCCATCTCTTTGGAAAGCCCTTTTTTGAGCCTTGTTACCGGGGGGTGGTGGGGGAGGAGACCTGCAAAAGGGGCTAGGCAGTGGTGGGGTTCACATTCTCTTACTACCGGTTCTGTTGGGTGTGGCTTAGTGGGCATGGCAGGGGAAGGATACTGTAAAAGTCAGAGGTGGGATTTTCCGGTTCTCTGAAGTGCTCAAAATTTCCGCTACCGGTTCTCCAGAACTGGTCCGAACCTGCTGAATGCCACCTCTGCTCTTGAGGTTCTCCACTGGACTCCCCTGTCCCACACATACCCTCCTGCTGAAATAGTGCGATGGGTGGATGAGAACCCGAGAAGGAAAATGGTGGGGAGGGGGCAGCCACTTTGCTTGTCACATGCAACATATTCCAAATCTGGATGTGACATTTGGCAGGGACCGCCTCAGGTGCAGTGCAGGCAACACCATGGAGCTCAGCCAGAAGAGGGGTGAACATGCCGGCACCACTTTCTCCTGACTGAGTCAAGGGTAGATGGACTCCACTCCACACTGGCAAACAGGTGTGTGTGTGTGTGTGTGTGTGTGTGTGTGTGTGTGTGTGTGTGTGTGTGGATCCTTATAGCCCAGGAGGCACCATCTGCATCCAAGATCCAAGATCTGAAAAGTACAACAGATCTTGGCTGCAGAAGAATCTCCCTTCCCAAACCAAGGAATACCCCGTTTGCCTGGATTGGCAGCCTGGCCACGAGGAGGGGAGAAGGAAATGGAGTGGTGAACTCCCCCCCACACCCCCACCTCTCTGGGTGCCTGGAAAGCAGGCCCCGTGCACTTTGCTGAAGGCCCTACGTGTCCGGTTTAATCTCCAACAGGGTAAACAGCCAATTTCTTTACACTCACCAAGCACCAAGGTTGGCCAACTAGAGATGCGTGCTTTTAAGCCCTGGTAGAAGATCTGGTGTAAAAACATGATGGTTTCGCTAAAAGAGAAAAAAAATACGGGCCGGGAAGTTAGGAACTGAAAACCTGATCATCTATGGAAGCTCGTTTTGCTGGGAAGAAAACGTGAATTGCCCACAGGCTGTTCAACAGTGCATAGCAGAGGAGGACAAGACGCATGCTGAGTTTCCCCCCACTCAGCCCTGAATCAGAGGAAAATGATTCCCACATCTGAAAGTCTGGGAGAGCAGCCAATCACGGGGGAGCACCGCCCGCGTATGATTTTGGGAGAGTAGCAAAGTGTTGCCAACAGACTCCGAGTGTCACAGATTAGCGGATCCTTTTCCACCCCATTTACAATCCCCCCAATGACCACAGAATCGTAGTCTTGGAAGGAGCCATCAAAGCCATTAGTCCAACTCCTACTTTGTGCATGAATCCAGATTAATGATCCATTTCAGAAGCAGCCAACTTAAGCCCCTCAAGTAGCTGGCAGGAAGGGGAGCCCCCCTCCTCCATCACGGATTCCACTATCAAACTGCTTGTTTGCTTAGGAAGCGCAACTGGAATCTGCCTTTCCTGAACCCAAACCCCTGAGAATGAGAGAGTAGAAGCCCAGACCTTCTTAAGAGAGAACTCCTGGGAGAGAATCATGTGGCTACTTCCCCCTCCCTCCCTCCCTCCCTCCCTCTTGGCCTCTCCAAAAGCTCCGCTGGGGTCTCCAAAGAGGCTTGGAAGCCACCCGTTGAATCCCAGCCCCTTTCGGGCTCAATCGTGAGTCCCTGCTCCCAGATTCCTGAGAAAGATACAATCTCCCTTTGCCCCTGATTGCAGCAGCACAAGAGTGGGGCACATCCGGCCCAGCCCCCCCCCACTCCCCAGGTTCCCTTACCTGCTTTAAAAGTCACCAGGCAGGGCACCACCAGCAGGCAGGCACCCCATGGCCCGAAAAAAGTGGCGGCTTTCTTTAGCCAGATTCCTTCCGACTCACCTGTTCAGGAAGATGCTGCTGACATCGTCATGGGTGATGGGGGGCTTCTTAGAACTGGCTGCCATCCTCAGCGGGCGCAGGAAGTTGTTGACGAGGATGTGCAGCTGCTGCACATACTCCGCTTCGGCTTCCAGCATGCTGAAGACCACCTGGTTCCTCTTCCGCATGCTGTCAGCGTGAGGGGAGCGGATGTAATCCTGGATGATGGTCTTCCACTTCCTTCTGCACAGCCACCCCCGGAGAAAACTCTGGACCTGAGGGGGGGAGTCCAGATTATCACCTGTCCAGGTCCATCCCAGGTCCTGCCCGGAACCCATGATCTGGCAGGCAGGAAACCTTCTGGTGTTCGGTGCCTTGAACTTATGTCTGGCTTTTGAACCTTGATTCTCCCAACGGCCTCATCAACGGCCTTCATGCAGCTTATGGTTCATGCTCCGTCGTCTGAACCGCATTTATATAGGTAGCCCTCAACAGTCCATTTAGTGACCGTTCCAGATGACAAGGGCACTGGAAAAAGTGATTTATGGCTGTTTCACACTTACAACCATTGCAGTATCCCCTGGTCACGTGATCAGAATTCAGATGCATGGCAACTGGCTCATATTTATGACATTTGGGTGGGATTCAAATTTTTTAACCACTGGTTCTGTCGGCATGACTGGGTGGGCGTGGCCATGTGACTGGGTGGGCGTGGCTTCACTTTTTTAGCCCCCTTCCATTTGGGGGGGGGGGCTTCTGGCCCTCAGGGAAGCCTCCTGGGCGAAACAGTAAGACAGCGAGGGGGATCCCGGCAAGCGGATCCTAGGAACCGCCGATTGTCAGGAGTGGGGGGAAATAAATACCCTGAGGAGCGACTGGGCAGGGAAGGATGCAGTCAGCAAAGTCGGGCATGCGTGCGATGTTGCGCATGCGCGATAAGGACTGACTGGGTGGGGAGGGGAAGGGCGGGGCCAGCCAGGGACACGATTTGCCGGTTCTCTGAGCTGCACAGAATCATAACAACGAACCGGTCCGAATCCATAGAAGCCGGCCACTCCTGTGACACTCCTGTGATCCCCTTTCGCCACCTTCTGACAAGCCAAGTCAATAGGGAAGCCAGATTCGCTTAACAGTCTTGTTACTAATTTAACAACGGCAGTGACTCACTTAACAACTCTGGCAACAAAGGTTGTGAAGCACGGAAAAATACACTTAACAAATGTCTCACTTAGGAACAGAAATTTTGGGCTCAATTGTGGTGGTGAGTCGAGAATTCCCTGTATTCCTCTCTATAGAATTTGTTGCCTCCAATTTCTTCTGCCAATATTTCTCAGGCAATTATAAAAATAGGGGAGAGAGTGAGATTCCTTGCCTAGAGCAGGTTCTGACCGGTTCTGGAGAACCGGTAGCGGAAATTTTGAGTAGTTCAGAGAACCAGCAAATCCCACCTCTGGCTGGAGAATTTACAGTCTCCTTCCCCTGCCAGGCCCACCAAGCCCACAGAACCGGTAGTAAAAAAAAAATGAATCCCGCCACTGCCTAGCAACTTCCCTTATTGGATTCAGTTGCTCACCAGGATTTTCGCCCTTTGCTATTGAGACAGAATTTCAGGCCAAGCTACAAACTGCCCAGGATTTCTTTTCTTGGATACCACAAGTAAAAAGGGCCACTGAAGGTTACGAAAAGCTTTTTCTTCATCTAGGAAGGTCTGTGCTGTCTTTTTTATTGTTATTAATATTATTAATAATATTATTGTTATTAATGATAGTATTAGTAATATTATTAATTAATAATCTGCTGTATTAATTACAAACCTGCTGCTGTCCTTAATGTTCCTCTTACATCCCTTTCTGGAAAATAACCTGTTTGGTGGACAGGATATGAAAAGTTTTTGCAAATCAAAGTAATACCAGAGGCCAGTGCTGAGTCTGGCTGCACAGCAGGCCAGTTTCTGTTTATTGGTTTCTTAACGGAAAGGTCTTCAGTAGAAAATTAAGTCAGGTGGCACAGCAAATCTGGTGCTCACCCCAGAGGAAATGCTCCGAGGTCACAGTGCAATTTGCAACCTGCTGAGCTGCCTGGACAGCTGAGCAGTGCTGCGTGCAAGTGCGCAGCTGTTGGAAAAGCCCTTTTTTCCTGCTTTTCCAACTGCAGCCGTGTCGTGCAAAGCAGCTGCGGTTGAAAAAGCAGGAAATAGAGGTCAGGTAAGAGCCCAGGTGGGCAGATGGGCCAAAACAGCAGCAGACATAGAACTGGTTCTATGTATGCTCTCTGTCTGCTGCTCTTCAGAACTACCGGTTCTACAGAGGTGGACAGAACCGGTGGAATCCCACCCCTGGGATAACACTGTCCAACTATTTACAAAGTCTGCACTACTATTACTATTAATCTTCTCAGCACTCCTTATTACCCATCCCCTCCCACTTGTGACTGTATGACTGTAACTTTGTCGCTTGTATCCTAATGATTTATATTGACTGTTTCCTAGTATGATTTGATGGCTTAATGTACCCTATGACTGTCATTAAGTGTTGTACCTGATGCTTCTTGACTCTTGACGAATGTATCTTTTCTTCTATGAATACTAAATTTGCACCAAGACAAATTCCTTGTGTTTCCAATCACACTTGACCAATAAAAGAATTCTAATAACTGTGTAATGCAGCAGGCCAGCCGAATCAAGAGTTGCACTGGAAGACCATGTCCCAAAAGCAGGGGTGGGATTCTACCAGTTCACCCCTATTTGCTAGAACCGGTTGTTAACATTCTAAGCAGTTCGGAGAACCAGTTGTTAGAAGAAATTACTGGCCTAATCCTGTAAGGAAGGCAGGAAGGAAACATTCTGGTGTTGCTTACAGAAACTGCCTCTCTGTTAACCCTTATTACATTCTTGGCAGGACTAGACTTCCTGTCTCAGGAACTTCTCTGGAGTTTTTTTCCCCTCCTTTGCTGGTACTTTGCTTGTGTGGAGGGACCATTCAAAGTTACAATGGCACTGAAAAAGTGACTTATGACCATTTTTCACACTTACGACTGTTGCAGCATCCCCACAGTCATGAGAGGCCAGGCGAGGAGATGCGTGCCTCGATGTGAGTGATATTGAGTTGGCCACGCCCAGCCAATAACATGACCACCAAGCCATGTCCACTCAGTCACAGGACCACCAAGCCACGCCCACCAACTAAGCCACGCCCATAGAACCGGTTGTTAAAAAATTTGAATCCCACCTCTGCCCAAAAGGGCTGAGGAAAAGATGAGGTTCTAGTAGGAAAGATGGCCAAAAGAGGGTTGCCATGAATGGATGCAGAGCCACTGAAGCCAAGAAATGCTCCTGAGGTTCATTGGGGGGCCCTGTGCCTGGCGGCTCACTCCCTGGACTGAGGATGTGCCTTGGAAAATAGTGTGATTGACCAGGAGAGGCTGGCGGGGGAGGGGCTCATGCCTTATGCACGAGCAAAATGCTGGGGGTCCCCTCCAGCCCCGCGGAGAGGAAAGAGGCCTTTGGAGCAGGCAAGGAGACGTCTTCTTGAGGGCCTGAACACACACACACACCCCTCATCCTTTTGACCTGGGGGCAAAAGCGGCTGCTCACCTTCTTGATCTTCTTGATGTCAATGTCATCATCGTTTGGCAAGTTGGCCTGGTTGGCCTGGATGCGCTCGTGGTCCTTAAGTAAGGCGGCAATCTGGGGGGACAGAGAAAAGCAGGGAACAGGCTTTACATTTATAAAGCATTTTTGAAACAATGGTTTCCCTCCAATGAGCTATTAAAAGGGGTTTCGCTAACGTAGGGGGTGTGGGATTTAATGATACGGTAAATGAGGAATTGTGAGCCCAAAACCAGGAAAGGGGAGGGATAAATAGCAACAGCACTTAGACCTATATCCCGCTTCACAGAGCTTTACAGCCCTCTAAGTGGTTTACAGAGTCAGCCTATTGCCCCCCAACAATCTGGGTCCTCATTTTACGCACCTTGGAAGAAGGGAAGGCTGAGTCGAGCCAGTCAGAATTGAACTGTTGGCAGTCAGCAGAATTAGCCAGTATTCCTGCACTCCAACCACACTGCATCTCCTTTTAATAACTACTAACTTAAATAACTAATAACTACTTTAGCAATAAAGAGTCCGGCTCACAAGATGCCAAAAGTTCTATTTCTCTGTGCATCAGATACCAAAGAGTTAGAATCCTTCCAGCTGCGAAGGAGATATTGGTTCAGGACAAAATCAGAACTGGAGCAGAGGAACCTGCTAGTTCAGCTGCTACCATTCAGATCATGAATTTGGGGGGGAGGAAATAAGGCTCATCAGGATGAGATTCCTAATCCCAGCCTTCACTGGGCAGGCCAGGCCGGGGCTTCGCCTCGGATGCAGCACGAAGTGGCACAGGTTGAGCTAAGGGACTTTCGTGTGTGGGAAGAGGCTCTTGGTTGCTCTTGTAGCCTGCGCTGAGCAGGGAAAGGAAATGGGGCATCAGCAAAGAGTTTATTTACTGTGAACATTTCTGCTTCTCCTGGAAGGCTCACCCAGAAAGTTAAATGTAAAAAGCGAACCGAGACATGAAATCTGAAACTGTGAAAGCAGCACTCAAACAAATCAGAACAAAATCAATAAAAAAGGAAGTAGGGAAGTTGATCTAGCACAGCCGCTAAACCTCAGGAGCTGCTTATGGTGCTATGACTTCCCTGCTTCGTAGCCTGCCTTTCACCCAGCAGCAAATGCTCAGATCTGCTGCTAAAGAAGGAGAAACCACGGAACAGCTTCCATAAACCTCTCCACAGGCCTGGTATTCCAGTTGGGATATGGGCTCAGTCCCTTGTTTACACACACAGAGAGAGAGTGCTTAAACAGAGGCTGTCATGCCCTTGTTGGAGTCTGATTCCGAGGGGGAGATTGAGCCGCTGACAGGGAGTGGGGGTGTGGCTCCGGTGGCTGTGGAGGAAACGGGGGAAGGGCAAGTCTGGCTGGGCATTCAGAGGAAGACCCAGGCCCATCCCCTCTTCATCCTAGGGGACGCAGGGAGGAACGGAGAAGGGAGCAACGTGGCTTACGGGGGAGAAAAGGGCCCTGATCCCTTTCATTAGTTGCAGCTGGGAGAACAGGATATAAGAAGGGTGTTTGCACATAGCACCTTGCTGGAAGCAAAGCGTGCATTATCTTTGTCGAGGCTTATCTGGGTGTTGGCGTCCTCCCAACTGTGGGTGCTTCGTTATCTTTTGGAGAGTCTGCAATTTATTATCCTGGCCTGTCGTGTTAATTACTTCAGTGTGGTTGGTGTTGGTTTTTTTATTTCTAATTTATCTGAGTAGACTGTTTTTGGAAGAGTTTGATCTCCAGCTGAGGATAACTGGACATCGGGGGCCAAGTTGGAGGCATTAAAAGGAATTTATCTACGTTTGTGACTTTGTTGTTTTTGTGCCATGCCCCTTTGGGTCATCCTAGGGGCCTTCTCCATCTCGCTAAACCCACAGAGGTCGCCTCCGTTTTCTCTTGGGTGCCTCTGACGGCCCACAATGGCCCCATCCCAGGGATGAGACAGATGCCCAGGCCAACCTCGGCCAGAGCTCCCAGCTTGGCCCCCGAGTGCCCCCTCCCCCGGCCTTCTGTTCAGCCTCGGGAAAGAGCAGGAGGGGCCTTTTGGGGAGCTGCCTAAACAAACCATCTTGGGAACGAAGCAGCACAACTCCTTACGCAATCAATGCAATCATTCACCAGTATTTGCATCTGCATACGGAGGGCCATTTGATCTGCACTTCAAAGAGCACAAATGGAAGCACAACAAACATTTGAATGCAGAAGCTTCATAACCAATCAAAAAGGTTGAGATTATACAGTAGTTTGCTTGGCCTTTTCAAGTAACTGTCACACTTTCCTAGAGTGGACTTCCGGGCTTAAAGTGGCTTTTCAGTCTAAGCTGTCAAAATAAAGGCAAAGGACATTTCCTGATATTATGGAGCCAGATTTTTTCCAAAATCCCTTGATGCACAATTTTTATCCTTCTGCCAGAATTGTACTCTGTTCTCTTCCAGACAAATACTGCAGTGGTTTTGCTACCCACTGATAGGTTTCAGGAGCTCCAGCGAGGGGGTCTCTTTAATCAACGCCAATTGGGTCACAATGGCTTTCAACCCAGGAAGTCCCCGAGCTAGGAACTTGCGTGCCCATGTCATGGAGTCTAGTGACCCACTAAATGCCTCCCGAGGACCTGCTCTCCATTGGCATCATTTGCATCAGGAACCCGCTTGCTGGCAGGCGTTTGGCCACGGCCCCCGCACGTGAAGCCGGAGGGATGACGGAATGGCGCCCAAAATAGCAAAATACCCAGTTCCCTCGCACTTTGAGCAGCTGGCAGCACGTTTTGAGCCTGGGCTCCATACCTCTGATTTCAGGCGCTCTGTCTCTATTTCTCCATCTTCAATTTGTTGCCTGAGTTGCTTGGCAACTGTTTTTTCGGTCTCCACGATCTGAAGTAAATGGAGGTACTTCTGCATTAAGCCTTCATGCTCTGTGGCGAGAGTCCCATAACTATGACAGAGACAGCACAGAGAGAGAGAGAGAGAGAGGGAGGGAGAGAGAGGAACCGTTAAAAGTTGCCCTCCTTCCTGGCAGCTCCAAAACCCCTTAAGGCCGGCGATTCGTGATGCCCCCAACCGCACTGCACCGCAACAGTGGGCTCCCAGGTCAGGTTGTTCCTGTAAAGCAAATTATTTCCAATGTGCTACTTCACTTCCAGAGTCTTTACTGATGAACTGCTGTCACTAAGACGTTTTATGGAATCACAGAATTTGGGGACAGTTGGGTTGAAAGCAGCCTTGGAGGCCATCAGATGCAGAGTCCCCTGTTTTCTGCAGGAATCCAAATGAAAGTAACTCTGTGGAATGGCTCTTTTAGCCCTTCTTTGTCCTGATCTTCGATACGTGGTTCTTAGAGGTAGCTATCAAGCAGGAACCACTTTTATATAGTTATTACATTTGATTACTGCCCTTCTCACCACAGAGCTACTCTGGGCAGCTTACAAGGTTAAAGGCAATGATCCCTCAACCACCCCCAGAGTGAAAGTCCCCTGTTGGGGCCCCACCTTCTGCCTGCAAGTCTGTCTAGACAAGCCTGAGTCTTGGAGACCTGTTTGGGTCAGCAATGCTGGGCTGATGGGCACGCCAGCTGGGCTCCCTTAGCTCAATGGCCTTGGAAATGAAACACCGGAAGTGTCATTATTCCCGACCAGCCCTTCCCTTCGGAGCCCAGCATTGCTGACCCAAACAGGTCTCCAAGACTCAGGCTTGTCTAGACAGACTTGCAGGCAGAAGTGGGGTGGGAGGAGGTTTCATGGGTTGAATGTTTTGTATGCTTTCGCTTTTCCTGTAACTGCTTGGGATTTTTTTTAGTGTGTGTGTGTGTGGGAGAATTAGCCATCTGCGCAGGCTCCTTCTCAACCGGTTCCAGCCTGGCATTCAAGGTTGCGGTGCTCCAAGGACGACCTCTTCTCAACATCTCACCTTGGAGTTTCCAAAACACTTTTGCAGCATGTTATTGGCTACAGATAGACATGCGTATTGGGGTGGGGGTGGGTTGAAGGAGAAATTTAGCCTAACGCTTCCCACCGAATTGCAGACTCCGCCTGACTTCTCTGCAATCACTTTCTCTCTCAGTAAAAGTTCCTTTTGAAATGCAAACCGCTGCAAGAGTTTTACTTTCTTGAGAACGTAGCTGGGGCAGGTCCTTACACTGGTTCTCAGATAGTCTGGACCCATGCTCTGAAGGGCTTTCAGGGTGAGAACCAACTCCTTGAATTGGACCTAGAAGCAACCAATGATGCTCTTGGACCAGCATTGCACCATGGGCCACTCTAGGGGCCCCAACAGCTGCCCACACAGCTGCATTCTGCACCAGCTGAAGCTTAACTCTATAATGAAAAAGGAACAGAAATCATAGAGGGAAGACCTTTTTCTTTATATTAAAAATATCCATCTCTGTTCAGATATCCAGGTGAATGAACTTAGCAGTGCTATAACCTGCATCAGATGGAATAAAAAACAAGTAAAGGAGAAAATATGCACTCTTTTTTTAAATGCGGATTGTCAATCTTCCCAAACAGCATGAACAGAATACTTGAATGGAAGACTAGAACGGAAGACTTGGTTTAGCCTGACAATTGTTGTGTGACCCTTTCAAAAGTGTGAGGACCAATCTAAGCAGGCTCTTTCCACAAGGTTTCTGACGGGTCTGGCAGACGACATTTTACTTCAGAAGGTGAATGGAGCTACAAGAGGATCACTAGCACCTAATTTGATAAAAATATTTAATTAAGGAACTGAAAATAGTAGGGACATTCTGGAAAAGTGTCAATGCCATGCTGGAGTTCTTAAGTGTAAGAGAAATAAATAAAGGCTGAACTGTCAGTCACATATTTTGGGATTTCAGGAAGACCAATCTTGATAAACGGAGCGATCTGATTGATACCAAATGTCCATGTTGGTAGAGCTAATGAAAAAGCAAGTGAGAGATCCCCCAAAGGAGATACTAAAAGCACAATTACAAACAAAAAGAAGACACCTAAAGAAACCAACCTGGCTGCATGACAAACATAGCGAACACATTTAAACAAAACTATACACAGGTGGTAGGTAGAAAAAGAGCCAAATTGCCAAGGAACAGAAAATGCAGACAGTCCAAAACCGGAGAGATTGTAAAAGCTCAGAATGAAGTGATGGGAAAGGGTCTTTTTAAGATATATTCAGAATAAAGAACTATATGAGAGCATAATGATAGCAGGTAAAAGAAAAAGGAGAAATATTTAATTCCTATCCAAGGTGTGGTGGTCCAGTGGTTAAAGATGCTAAGCTTGTCAACTGACAGCCTGGGGTTTGAGACCCAAGCACTTGAGATGGGGAGAGCTCCCATTCCTCGCCCCAGCTCCTGCCCACCTAGCTGTTCAAAAGCATGCAAATGAAAGTAGATAAATAGGTACCACTTCAGTGGAAAGGTAACAGCATTCTGGGCACCTCAGCTACATGCCAGCCACATGACCACAGAAGGGTCTTCAGACAATGCTGGCTCCCTCAGCTAAGAAACAGAAATGAGAGATTCTGGAGACCAAAATGGGGAAACCTTTATCTTTACTTTTACTAAACTCCTATTTTGGTTTAATTTTCCCCAACAGGAAAGGATTTGTCTGTAAACTGCAACTGTGAAAAGCAAGATGAAGCGTGAGACTGATAACAAGCTGGTGGAAATACTACTTCTTTTTAGTTAGTATATTTTTTTAGGAGGAGGAGATTAATTGCTTCCTAATAAATTCCTGGGAATTAGTGTTTGACTGAACCTTTGAGAAATTCTGGGAAATAGTTGAGGTGCCAGACAACTGGAGGTGGACAAATGCCAGCCATAACTTCAAAAAGAAGATCTGGAGAACTAGATCCGACCTCTGAGAACAGAAAGTCAAAGGATTAATGAGTAGACTATCAAATTCTATTATGACTACTGCAAGTCCACAATATTTTGATCATCAAATGATTAAATAGGTCTGGATGAAATTAGAATTTATGGAAAAGTGATTAACATTTCTTCATTAAACAGAGGAAGGAAAGTATCAAGTTCTGAATCAGCATTTTTATTAATCACTGGGATGAATCCATTGAAGGTAACAGAAAATTGGGTGCAGGTATCTTGGAAAACAAATCAAATTCAAACTGACTTTGAGGAGTTGGAGAAATTGGAGGGAAACAGCAAAATGAAATGCAACAGAGACAAGTTCAAAATTTTTCACCAGAGAAGCCAAATAAAGAAGAAGGGGTAAGAAGCACGCCATGACTTAGTAGCAAGTCTTGTGAAAAACACCTTTGAGTAGTCGTGGTTGGAAAAGAGACAGAAGCAGCCGTGGGATGAGACCCCTAAAAAGGCAAACACAATGTACATTGCCGGAGGAAGGGCAGTTTCTAAATCATTTTGCTTTGGACAAACCCCAAGTAGGGCTCCACACTTTGAGAAGGAGTCGCTGAAATTTCTTCCATGAAAGGCAATGAGATAATCAGAGGTCTAAAAATGAAACGTTCAGAGGAGTTGGGTCCATATAAAAGCCCAAATGGGCTTATGATAATACTCTCCAATATCCAAAAGATGTCCCTGATCAGAAGGTTAACTCTCCATTGACTCAGACTATCCAACACAGAAAAATGGATTTATATTGCATAGAGTGGGTTCCAAATGGGAGGTTTTCAACAATCTTTTAACTTATTGGAATCAATGAGCCAAGAAGAGGTGGGCTCATCTTTTCCTGGAGTTATTATCTAAGAAGAAACTGGACCATTTTCTGCTTAATATGGATTCCACGAACACTACTTTGTGCTTCGAAGAACCTTTAAGCTCTGGAACTCAGCATGCCTCACCCTAACCCTCACCAAGTTATAGTCACAGTTCACGCCTGACTAAAGGCAAGTGTTTTCAGGGACAAGATAAAGTGTGGTTTGTGAAGCCTGCTAAGCTTGTTACTGATTTAAATACTCAAAGTCACGTTCAATTTATTTGGTATTTTGGCACTGAATTCCCACCGTGACACTGAGGACTCAGCAAAGCACAGGACCACTGTGGGGTAATAGGCCTGGGCCCCAGAGGTGAAGGGCTCAGCTAATCTGACACAAATAAAGCTGGCCTATGCCTCACACAAAGCCAGTACAGGAATGGGCTTTACTTAGTGTGGTGGGTGCATTCAGCCAGGATGTGGCTTATTCAGTTAACCATAACCAAGGAAACCACAGAATGGCGCAATCCACAAGCTCAGTAGAAAGTGAAGTGATTGAAACTGCATTACAGCGAACTAAGAAACTGGACTGGCCAGTCCAGGTGCTGCCCCACTCTGCTCCCCCCATAGACAGCCGGTTTCCAGTGGGAGCAAGGCACTTACACACCATCTGGTGCCAGAAATAATGTATGGCCAAAATAGGGACTATTAATAGCCTGGACTGCCTGAGGAGGCCAAATTTTATGCTATTATTTCTCCTTGATTTGGAATGTTTTTGCTTTTTATTGATCTATGCTGTTTAGATTCCTAAATGGTGAGCTGGGCAGCCTTCCCTGGATCCTCTGCCCCCCCCTCCCCCGACACACACACACACACACACACACACACTTTGGAAGCCTCCTTCCATGGCTGGCTCCTCCTCAGCTGTCCAGGATTCTTCCGTCAGGCGGCTCCTTCAGCTGCACTCCAGGGTGCCATTTAACTGGCCCCCAAATTTAAAGTAAATAGTTATTCCCAGACAATATACAGTATTCATCTGGCTCCTTCATGCTGCTTTTTATAATTGCAATTTTCCAGGAAGAGGTGAATTTTAGGAGGAACACTCTTTTTTCTTAAAGAGATTAAGGCAGAATGTACTTTTCATGGGTGGGACCAGCTTTAATCGGAGGTCAAAGGAATTTTCAGGATATTTGTCAAATAGTCAAAGATTCCACAGCATCAAACTGAGACAGACATTATTCCCTCTTTATTGTAATTGTTAATTAAAAGTCCAGGATAAAAAACAGCATATTTAAAGGTAGACAATAAATTCAATATGCAAATGTCAAGGATGAGATTTTATCTTTGATTGCAGCATCTCACAGCTGCCCAAGGTCACAATACAAGGATAGAGGGGGAAACATCTGAAACGACCAAACAGCAGTTACCCACCCCCACAAATGTTTTGATAACATCTAGGAATTAGCTACAAAAAAGCACTCCACATCCTGCACCAGTTCCAGGCAGCATACAGCCCCTGTGACGAAGAAAAATGCTGTTTTGTTTTTTTAATTTCTGGTAGCTAAGGGGGAAATCTTTGTATAGAAATGGAATCTTCCTTCCTGAATTCTTTAAACTGTCCCTAAATTGTTTTGACTGTCTCTTTTCAACTTCCAGGGCTCTCGTTTACATCAAGTCAGATATATTGCTACAAAGCTTTTAAGTTTCCCAGAATTCTTCATCAGATGAAAGGGTATAAAAAGAGGCAATGGAGGAAGAAAATTTAAATATTACATTTGTCACCATGAATATGGCTTTTGAAAATATAAACAAATGCTGGAAGTCTCTGGGAATGACCGTCTGCACTTCTGTTGTGCCTTTTGGAAGTGGAGGTGCCCAGGCACCCTGGGCAGGCAGAGGCTCCCCACAGGATCCCAGAGTTCCGCAGCCATTTACCCACCAAGGGCAACTGCCTCATCCTGACCAAAGCCCAGATGAAAACATTTGTATCCAGGTCCTCCTTGCTGATAAGCTGCCCGCCATTCAGACCTGCCCTTTGAGAAGTCAGAGGAGAGCTCCCAATGGCGCAGGGGTCACTCCGGGGTCTGAAGAAGGCGGGTGTAGCTCCTGCTTCCCCTTCCCTTCTTAGGAGTCAGGCTCCAAAACCCAAGAAAGGCACTCTAAGTCAGGGGTACCCAAACTGGGGCCGAGGCCTGGTACTGAACTGCGGCCCATTCAGGAGCCCTCGGATAATGGGAGAGCACAAGGCAGCCCTTCCCTCCCTCAGGCTCAGCCTGCCCGGAGCCGTCCTGGGGAGGCTTTTCTGCTGGGGGGTCCTTACCTGGCATGACTGATAGCTGCTACCCATTCATCACAATCCTTGGCATCCTCAGTTCTCAGCTCCAGAGTTTTCTGGTTCTCATGATTGAAGTTAACCGTAAAATAATGCTATAAAAATGAAGAGAAATGGTCTGACTGTTATTTATTTATTGTTACATTTATACTGCCCCATTTTTTTTCATCATAAAAACTCAAGATGGCTAAAATAATGAAATGTGTAAAAGATAACACTAAAATTAACACACTCAAAATCAGAATCACAAGATGAATCCAATGTGAACCCCCTCACCCCGGCAGAGGACTGCAGGAGGCCATCCGGGCTGAAAACGGAGCCCGGGAGAGCCGTGGGCAGCGCTCCCGAGCTCCGTTTCCACTGGCAGAGACACCGTGGGCCAGTCCTTCCTTCGCTGTTCCCAGGGCGGCCCTGTGGGCCGGATTGGGCCCACGGGCCTTGAGTTTGACACCCCTGCTCTCGAGGGAAGAAACCCTGAGAGGGCTTCTCCCAGCATCGGCATATGCCCTTTGCCTGGCTCTGAGGCCGGGAGGTGCGCCCGAGAAGGACTCTGGGAGCACCTGTCACACTGCCAGCCAGCCCCCTGAGCCCAAAGGAGCCTCCAGTACTGTGCCTGGGACCCTGAAGGCTTCGAGGCAGGCAGCTCTGGTGATTGTCTAAGCCTCCCTAATTGCACCCCCACCCTCACCTTTGGCTCAGTGCCCTCCCCAGGAAATAAGAGCAACCCATGATTGGCAACCAGCAGGCCCCTCCTGCTCATCCATGGCCGTTCTGTCTCTCTGTTTAGAGAAGCAAATATTTCTTATATTTCTTACAATTATATGACGGTATCATTATAACATATTCTTATGTTATGCACTGGTTGTCTAGTGAAACCCTAAAGGCAGGCAAAGATTGCTGGAACCTGGTATTGTTGCAGGAGTTGGTCTGCCTGGGAAGCCATGAATTCTTCCTGGGCCAGAAGCAGGGCTCCCTGTTAAGCCTCTTGCCATCTTCCGCTCAGGCCGTGGAAGGATTGAGCCACCTGGACTGGGCTCCCATTAGAGGCAAACTGAACCGGTAGAACAATCATCCCAGTCAAGCGGGAAGAAAGCGCAGGGAGTTCTGCTCCAGGCGCTGGGCTGTTCAGCCGGAGGAAAATAGCGTGATTTGCATAGGACACAAACACGCTCATGGGGTAAAGGCCCAGTGCCATTAAGTTGAAGAGCTTTTGACCCGTTCTGCCACTGATGACGTGATTGTCCTGCATGCAGTGAGCCTTTAATAGTTTTTAATAAATAGCTTTGATTGGATATTAATTATTGTTTTCATTCTAGACTTCATGGACGCGTCCGCCTGTTGAATAAGCCCCGGTGTTTGGTCTCGGCCCAAAGGAGCGGGGGAGGCCCCGGTTTGTTTCAGGCTTTGTGTCAAGGAGCTGAGCAGACTCAGGACAGGCTATTTTTAGCTTCCTTTGGCATTTATTCTTGTTGTGTTAATTTTCATCAGGGAAGCTTCTAGCCCAGCCAAAGAGTTCTTGCCGTTCATTTGCTCTCCTTTCTACAGTCTCCTAGGAAACGGAATATTCTGCATGGCCACAGATCCAATCGATCAAGTGGGGAAACAAGTACGGAAGCGCCTGGGCTGCCCCCCTTCTGCTTCCACTGGTCAAATCAGAGGAGACCCCAAAAGGCAACCCGAGAGGAGATCTGGATAGGCAGAGACTGACCCCCGACTCCCAAGGCACTCGGGGATGCCAGGGGGCGAGCACGGGGGCCTCTCTTGCCACACTGGGGCTGCTCTGGGCACCTGCTCACCTGGCACTGTTCACCCCGCGTTCCTGAGCTCCTAACTACGCAGAGTAGGGGTCAAGGGGCTGCTTGGAAGGATGATGGCCACATGCCAACCGAGCACAGCCCACTGTTCTTGCCCCGCTGACACCACAGGGAGGTCCCAGAGCGGGATTTCCACCCGATTTCCCCGGGGCTTTGCTCCGCCCGATCAATGGCTTGGGACCACTTTCCATAATGCTTGGGTCCCTCTGCCTTTCCCCTCCCCAGGCCTTTGTGTTCTGTGCTGAGAAAGGAGGCGCAACCGAGGAAGGGAACAGCAGCTCGTGGCTCCCTTTGCTGAGCCTGGAAGTGCTGCCTTGATCAACCCAAGGGAGTCGGGACCTTTAGGTGGCCTGTTCTCCCTGACCCCGCCTGCTATCAGGCGCAGCACGGAGCAGTGTGGGGGTAGCCCCGGGGTAGAGCTGTGCCAAAGGAGGGCAGAGCTGCCTGGAAGTGTGCCAGATCATGCCAGTGGCTCTCAGGATGCTGGTGCTGGCCGGGCTCCTGCCCTGGGGAGCTTCTCACCCCCCCCTCTGTTCCCCCCCCCCCAGTCTGGCTTGCCTTCTTCAAGGGCATCCTGTTGGATTCAGTTGCAGCAGCACCCTGGAAACATTGCGGATGAGGCCGAGCAGAAGAGGGTTTTCTCATCTAAATATAGCTCTTCTCACTGGCACGGCTGATTATGCGAAGGGCAGCCAATCGCAGCAGGCATTCATGCCAATGTGTGCAGGGCCTTATCCTGCGAAAGACCTGCCGTTCTTTCTGATCTTAAACCAGAACTGATGTCCAAAATGATGGGATGTGGACCACTGCAGAGGACTGCATGTTTCTGTTTGGTTCCAAAGGTCTCCATGCTTCCACAGGGGACCACTTCCCAAACAAGGATCCACAGGACTAGCACCTTAACCTACAGTATTTGGTAAAGCTTCAGGCAGTTCCTGTACCGGAGGATACCTAAGGGTACCCTGCATAGATTCCAGTCCTTCAGGGGGAAAAGGAGGGCTGTGCGAAGCATGAGCTAGAGCCAGGGGGAGGAAAGAGTGCTCCTCTGGCATGCCTAGAGAAGGAAGAGGATATGCCTGGAGAATACCATTGTTTCCTCAGCCCAAGAGAATATAGAGGGAGGACACCCTCCATGCAGGACTGATGGTGTGCATCTCCAACTGCAAAGCACAACGAAGGAGCCCTTTGCAGAAAATGCAGGCGCATCTGGTGCCTGAAGGAGGAGACAGCTGGGAAGAGTGAGGGACTGTCTGCCAGGTCATAATAGAGAGCAAAGGCATGCTGGATGAACTAACAGAGGTATAACAACAGGAACTGGTGTGTGTGTGTGTGTGTGTGTGTGTGTAAAAAAGAGACAAGAAGGACAGCCGGAAATGAGAAAGGGAGAAAGTATTTTGTACCCTGGAATTCAGAATCAAATTCCAACCCTCACCAAAAAAAGAGGTTCTCAATCTTCAGTTGAGGAAAGAGACCCCAGCAAGGGAGTCAGGAGAGTGGATCCCTGAAGGGCAGAGGGGCTCCAGCTTCATCCTGCAAAAAGACAGGCTTGGAAGTTGCTGATTCCCTTCGGTGTGGAATAGAAACTAGAGATGACAATAAACCCAACGTCTCATGAAACAAGTTTGTCTCTCAGGAGCACAGATTAGCAATGTGACAGAACAATTTCCAAGATTTATCAAACTGACTGTCAATTTTCCTTTTCTGCTCTTCTGTTTGGGGACGGATGATACTGCAGTAACAGCTATAACTGCATCACTGTGGATTCTGGAAGGAAATCAATATTCTGGAGTTTCAGGTGTTTCTCATCCACTCATCAAGGCCTACAAAGGAAAAAGGAAACGGCCAGCTAAACTGACCGGCTAGACAAATGCTATGGACTGGGAGAGGTTTGGTTTCAAGAGCTTCTGTCTTGAATGATTGGCACAAGGAGTAGTTAAAAACGTGTGGCCAGGTGTGGTGACTCTAATCAAGAGAACGTTCAGTTTCATTTTTTGAGGTACAACTCCATCTAAAAACCTTGGATAAATACCAATGGGCTGTAGAAAAAAGAGGAGTGGAGGGCTGGGGAGAAAGGATGAGCAGGGAGGGAAGGGAACGCAGAAGCTTTTCCACCAAAGCATGGTGATGAAGAAGTCTTGACATTGAACCTTAGAACCTACGATTGGGAGGGACCTTGGACCTTCTAGCCTAACCCCTTACTCAAGCAGGAGACCCTATACCATTCCGGACAAGTGGCTGTCCAACCTGTTTTTGAAAAGTGTCCAAAACTCCCAAGGTTGTCCTATTAAGATTGGAGATAAAACTCCAGAAGAATCTGAAATAAGGATTTGTATCCTGCAGAAATAAAGGAGACAGAACAATTATAGAGCAATATCTTCCTATTATACAATGAACTATCAAGAATAATAGCTCAGCGCATGGCATTATCCATCACAATACGGGAAATACAATCAAATGAGATCATATTTGGAGAGTTTGGTAGGATGGGATCTCTCAGGATTGAGAAGGAAGAAATGAATCTTGTTCAAAAGTAGTTTTAGAAAGAGAGGAAGAGGGCTTGAACTATAAAATCTACAAGACAATTCAAGGGAAGGCACTTGTTGGTGCTCTTGAGAGTACATTGTTTAAAGTAGGTGGAAGGGTGAATAAAAACAGCACTTATAAATGTTACCTATTGCTGACAATTCAACTATGGAAAAATATGGACGTGATTACCAAAAGCAAAGATCTTTCCAAACATGAAGTGGTAACGATGGGGACTTTAATTGCCCTGACATATGTTAACAGGCAAGCTCTGCCAAGCATGGCCCTTTGAGGAAATCCCCACCTTGCTATTTTTCTGGCACTTTTCTTGTTCAGAAGGTAGAAGAAAGCACAAGAACTTCAACTACCCTTGTTTACATGAATCAATGAGGAAAGCCTACAAAGGCCAGTGGGTGCAGTAATGATCTAATACATATCGATCTTACAGAAGACAATGTTGAAAAAGCACTACGCAATCTAAAACCATCTCTATCTATTGGACCGGACGGAATATGTGCCTACTTCTTAAAAAAGCTATCCACTGCCATAGCAGAACCTCTAAGCATAATCTTCGAAAAATCTTTTAGGACCAGCTCCTTGCTTAACCTATGGTCACAAGCCACGGTCATCCCCATCTTCAAAAAGGGAGACCCCAGACTAGTTGAAAATTACAGACCAATCTCTTTATGCTGCATCACCTGTAAAGTCATGGAATCAATTATTAACCAATCCATCATCCTCCACTTAGAGACAAACAACCTACTCTCTAATAAACAATTTGGTTTCAGAAAAAACCTATCATGTAATCTGCAACTCTTACACTGCAAAAACATATGGACTACATAACTCGATCAGGGCAAAGCAATAGACGCAATCTACATAGACTTCTGTATCAGAAAATAAAATACAAGCTGAATAGTCAAGATCTTGTTGATGATCCAAACTCTGTCAAAGATCTTGGAGCACTCATCTCAAAAGACCTAAGTGCTAGAGCCCATTGTAACTACATAGCCAAAAAGGCATTAAGAGTTGCTAACCTAATCCTACCTAGCTTTTTCTCTGGTAATATCACACTACTAAATAGAGCATACAAAACATTTGCTAGACCAATGCTCGAATACAGCTCATCAGTCTGGAGCCCACATTACATATCTGATATTAACACAGTTGAGAAAGTCCAGAAATATTTCACAAGAACAGTTCTCCACTCCTCTACTCGTTGTAGAATACCTTATGCCACCAGACCCGAAATTCTAGACCTAGAAAACCTAGAACTATGCCGCCTTCGGTCCAATCTAAGTATAGTATATAAAATCATACATTGCAATGACTTACCTGTCAATGAATACTTCAGCTTCAAACATAACAACACAAGAACACACAATAGATACAAACTCAAGGTTAACTGCACCAAAATTGATTGCAGGAAATACGACTTCAGCCACAGAGTGGTCAATGTCTGGAATACTCTACCTGACTCTGTGGTTTCTTCCCCAAACCCCAAAAACTTTAACCTTAGACTGTCTACTATTGACCTCACCCCTTTCCTAAGAGGTCTGTAGCATAAGCGCACCAATGTGCCTACCGTCCCTGTCCTATTGTTTCTTTTATTTTTCTTATATGTACCCATTTCATGTATTCATAACTATGTATATACTCATTCCTATTATCTTGTAAGTGATTGACAAATCAAAATAAATAAATAAATAAAATAAATAAAGCGTATCTACAAGAAAGTGGGTTTTAATCCATATGGAACAATGAGTTGTAAATGAGAAGAAGAGCACATGGTGGGCAAAAGTTATTTAAAAAGGAGATGCTAAAAGCACAGACTATTCCAAATGAGAACAAAGGGAAGACAGCCAAAGAAGCGGAATAGAAGAGGACATGTTCTGGAGAAAGAACCACAAGTACCGCAGGAAGGCCCAGAATTTGAGGGAGCTTGTCAGACAGTTTTGGTGTTCAGAATGAGCTGAAAGGAGCAGCGGATGCTTAAAAAGAGAAAAAGGCCTTCTTCAGGGTTTGCTGACAAGGCAAGAAGAAGTAGAATCAAAATCAACGGTCCAGAAAAGGCAGAACATTTGGCCCCTTTAGTGAGCCTGTTGTGTGAGAAGAGGATGGCATTTCTAGGTTGAAGAAACAGGGCTACAAATTCAGCCTGATAGAAATCTAATCAGGAAATTTCAAAATGCTTTAAAATTCCAGGGCTGCTGAGTTGCACTTTAGAGCACTGAAGGAAACACCTCCTCATTGGGCTGGTGGTCTATGAAAATTCTGGTAAATGTGATGACAAAGACCCTAATTCTAACCCCAAACTTTCAAAAAAGGAGAAAGAAATTCATCAATATCTGATAAAACAATTGATCTATTGAATATACATGGAATTATTGAGTGTAGCCTGATTAACCTTATCTCATATTTATAAAAGTACAGAGCTAATATATTAAATATGGACTAAATACAGCTAGTCGTTGACTTATGAACACAACTGACCCCAAAATTTGTTTCTAAGCAAGATAGTTGCTAAAAGAACTTTGCCCCATTTTATGACTTTTCTTGCCACAGTTGTTAAGTGAATCGCAGTTAAGTTAGAAAACATTGTTAAAGGAACCTGGCTTCCTCATTGACTTTGCTTGTCAGAGGTGACTACTGCCAGAGGTGACTACTGACCCCCCGGGATCCTCCAAGTGTCACAAATGCAATTGCCAATTGCCAAGCATCCAAAGTTTGATCACATGATCATGGGATGCTGCAAGAGTCACCAATGCCAAAAATGGTCATTCTTTTCATTGCCGTTTTAACTTCAAATGGTCACTACCTGTAGAACGTCTACTGGGAATTTTGCAAATAGATTGATGGATGAAAACGGAGATCAAGGGGGCAAGAACAGGACAGACAAATATTGTTCACATTAAAAAGATGTAATTGTATTGATCACAGTGACATGGCTGGCAGAAATAAAATGTTAATCTGCATCAACAAAAATATAATTTCCAACCTTCAGCAACTGAAAAGGCCACTATAGACAGGTGAAACTCCCCCCCACACACACTGCTTGATTGTATGAATTTCAGAGGGGGGCCCTCCGAGGGGCAAATGGCCAGCAGGCAGAGAAAGGGGAGGGCAGCAAAGTAGAGTGGATGAAGCTGGAAACTAAGTAGAGCCACAAGGACCACCCAGCCTCGGGGAGAAAGGCCAGAAGCGCCTGAGGAGGTCACATTGGCCAATGCTCCTGTTCCAGAGTCTGGGCATTAAGGCAAACCCCGAGGGGAAGTTAGTCACAATCACCTTGAAGCCATTGGAAGGTGGAAGGGATGGAAGGAGGCTCCAGGCAGAATCCCTGCCCTGAGCAGCCGGTGGCTTGCCTGGGGTCGCTGATCCTTTGAAAGCCTGCAATTCTTCAGACCAAGAGAAAGCAAAGCCCCGTTTTTTCTGTTTGGAGGTTTTGCTTTCAAACTGGAGCGGAAGTGAAATGATGGAATTGGTGGTGCTGCAGAAACCCCATTTGGCTGTTGGCTGTTGGGAGGCAACACGTGTGACCTGTGAATGTGTTCCTGAATCTGGAACGGGCAGTGGAAAACGAAGCCCCGACTCCAGGAATGCCTCCTGTGACCATCATCTTTTGCAGACGGGACAAGCGATGAGGCCATCTCAAGTTTCCCAGCCTTCTTCTCAGGGCACGACTAGACAGCTCAGGGTGCTCCGGAATTGGACTGAGCTTCGTCCCAGCCCCCCCTCCCTCTGGGGCTGCTGCCTAGTAGATTGGCAGACACAGGCAGACAAAGGCAGGGATGCATCTATGGGTGGGGTACCCATATGAGGAGGGCCAAAGTGAGGTGAGGGGGAGGCTTCTTAAAGAATAAGAGAGAGGACAAAGTGGTAATGCATTTTCAGGGAATTCGAAGTCACCTGGAGTGTTTCTCTCGGCATCTGGTTTTCCTCTGCGGCAAGAAAATGGAGGGCCAGAGGCTGATGAGACCTTCCTGCCTATTCTGATGGCAGCAGCTTTTTTTTTTTTGGTTTTTAACAGAATAGCAGAGTTGGAAGGGACCCCAGAGGTTTTCCACCCACCTCTCCAGCAGGAGACCCCAGACCATTTTAGACAATCTTTTCTTAAACATCTCCAGTGTTGGAGGACCCATTCCTGGGTGGAGATCATCTGGCTTTGGAAACTGCTTAAAAGGTAGCAATGCTTTCCTACTCATGGCTTACACTTAAGCAGGGTTGAGATGATGCCCTATCATGACAACTCAGAAGTGGTTCCCAGGACACATGGAGCAGAAATAAGGTCGATGGGAGTAAGACTCTGCAATAGTAAATCAGTTGCAGGGAGGCCTTTAATTGTAATTTAATGCAGTTGTTTTGCTGCCGAACTGAGACGAGGAACGTGCTTTGAATAACCAAGATGTGGAAGCCTATTGTGTCCGTAGAGACCCCAAGTAGCAGGTAGTCCATTGTGACCATCTGTAACATACGATGATCGAGGACTTCACAGTTGAGTTGGTTTACTCAAAGCACCCCTGAGGAAGAAGGTGCCAGGAAAGCAGGGAGCTTTCCTCAGAACCTCACTGGCCTGGCCTGAACTAGACCTCTCCTGCCCTGTGGTCTGGCAGCTGGCCCCTTGGGCTAGAATGGGGAGATGCTGGAAATTGGCCCAGGTCGGGTCCTTCTCCACCCGCCTCTTGTTTCTAAAATATCAGCAAGGAGGACATGCAGCAGGGGAACGGATGTCCTGGTGTTCCTGTCAAGGCAAGCTGTGTGAGCAGCGGATCCAGTGACCCACCCTTCACCCGACTCCAGAAGGTGCTGATGTGGTTCTTTCCCTGACCATGTTAAGAACTGGATTTACCTGACTTGGGCAGTCTGGAATCTCAACTGTCTCACCCCCTTTATAAGGTCAGTTCTTCTTCAAGGAGCTTCGCAGGGCTGGGAACCGAGTCTGGGGGGGCATTTCTTGTACAGAGCTGAGGTTTCTCTCACTGTGCAGAGCAGCCGAGGGGACAGTTTGGAGCTCCTGAGCGACTGGGCTGAGCCTGACTGGCTCTGGGCCCAGGAGATTAGGAAATCCACCGAGGAGGCTGGGCTTGCGGGCTGGGCTGGGCTGACCTCCAGCCCTCCCCAAGAGAGAGTGAAGTCAATGGGGAACCGCTCGAGGGAGGGAGGGGGGGGGCTGGGGGAGGCAGATTTGAAGGAAGATGAGGGTGAATGGCTACAGATGAGCACAACCTCCCCCTTTCCTCCCCTCAGAAAATCAAGAGGAGTCTGGTAGCACTTTTTCCAGTTAATCGACTTTATTAAAAAGCATAAGCTTTTATTGACCCTCTTCATCTGAAAAGATCTTACTAGACTCTTTCTATCATTATTTTTTATTCCACAGAGACGAACAGAGCTCTCCTCCTATAATACCCTCCACTTGGAGCATTGCATTTTAGTATGCTGACTAATTAATCGGATGGGTTTCCATACTTAATTTTATAAAGAAACCTGCAGCTTCATTTAACTTATTTTCTGGGTGGATGTCTCCGTGATGGGGAGGGGGAAGCTCCCGCCCTTTGAGCCTGGGGTGCTGAAGGGGAGAGGACCAGCTTCTGACGCTGCTTATTAGGTGCATAGCGGGGGGGGGGGGAATGCACCTGGCAGCTGCTGAGAGACTCCCCAGCAGGATCTCCCCTGTGCAGAGGAGGAGAACCCCCAAAGAGGCTGGGAGGGCTCAGAGTCCCCCAATCTCTCCCTCCCCCTCCCTCCCTCCCCCCCAACATGCCCCCATCCCACCTGTTTCTCCAGTGCATCCTTGGGCTTGGGCGAAGGTGCTCTGTCGCACAGGCAGCCTTCCAACAGGTAGAGGCCAGCTGGCCGGGAACTGGAGTCATTCTCGAAGTAGAAAAGCATGTTCTGGAGGAGGGCGAACCACTTGGGGTGCCATTTGGTGTTGTCAGAGCTCCTCTTGCTGAGGTAGCCCCGCCGGGCCCCGTCCTTCTTGGCCAGCAGCCCCAGGTAGACGGCGTGCCCGTCGTTCAGGCGCAGCGCCTTCTGCATAGTGTGGGCACAGGGGAGCTCACAGATGCAGCAGCCGCAACGTCGTTCGCCTCAGCGGAGCCCCAGCAGGCTGGAGCCCCTCGCGCCGCCGGCCCGCCTCTCGCATGCCCGCCGCCGCGGCCCGGGCGCCCCCAGCTCCGCGGTCACCTGAGCGGCAGGTTGGACGGCCAGCACCGCGGACAGCGCCGCCGCCGCGCTCCGACCAGCCTTCAGCACCGCGGACAGCGGCCAACTGCGGCAGCGCCGCGGCGCTCGGAGCCTGCGCGCGCCCCGCCGGCCAGCCCGGCGGAGAAGAAGCGCCGCCGCCGCCGCCGCCGCTGCCCGCCTCGGCTCCCGGCAGGAGGGGACGGCGGTCCCGGGCGGGGCGGGGCGGGTGGCAGCCGAGCAGCCTGCAGACCGGCGCTCTCCCGACCGGGCCCCGCGCAGGAAGCCCGTCCTGGCAACCGCGGCGGCGCGCCTGAGCCGAGGTTTATTTTTAGCTTCCCTCTGGCGCCTCCCAACGCCCAGGAATTGGTCGGGGAGGAGGACCCTTCCCCGCGCCTGATGCCCGGCTTTTGGCGGGGCGGGACTTTTGATCAGCCGCATCTGCCGGGAATGCCGGTGCCCCCAGCGGGGAAGCTCGCCCTCCTCGCCTGGCTCCCACCAAGCCCGAGGCCATCTCGTGGCCGGGGTGCCATCCGTCCCAGCGGGCGCCTCGTCTGCAGGTGGCTCCGTGCGTCAAGCCGGGTCTCTTATCCAAGGGTCAGGCAAGAAGATCCGCAGGAAGAGCTGCTGAGCTCAGTCCAGTCCAGAAGCGGCACCCTTTCCTTCCCGCTGGCATCAAGGCCTCTTCTGAGGACGTTACATTCCCACCCCCCCATCCCTGGCCCCCATTAAGTCAGCCCAACTGCCAGACTCACGTTGGCCTCTGCTGAAGAGGCTCCCTTCAACCTCTTTTAG
The DNA here is from genome assembly GCF_049901735.1 of Notechis scutatus. Taxonomy (NCBI): domain Eukaryota; kingdom Metazoa; phylum Chordata; class Lepidosauria; order Squamata; family Elapidae; genus Notechis; species Notechis scutatus. Next base: position 19,425,640 of record NC_142019.1, read on the forward strand.
AAAGTGGGTCCATGCCCTCTTGGGTAGCCCCATGAGGGTCCCCACTTTCTAGCATCACCTCGCCATTGGCAAAGCAGATGGCAGCCAGCCTCATGACTGACCTAGTGGAAGAACCTGGGAAGATGCTGAATGTCCTGCCAGAGAGAGGCGTCTCTTTCCCCAACTGGCTCCTTTCTTCTGCCTCTGATCCTAAAGACGCCGGCCTTCGCTTTTGGCCTTTCTTGCAGCAGCAAGGGGATCAGAGTTGGATGGGGTGCCCGGCTGGGCAAGAGGACATGGGGCTGGATGAATTCTCCACACTAGCCAGTCTCAACGGTCTGAGCTCCAGATCAAGAAAGTAAGGACTCCAGTCACTTTGCCTTCCTAATGTTTTATTGAACTGGAATCTCGCTACACATCTTTGTACAACTCTGGCAGAACAAGGATTCACAAGAGAGGCTTTCTGATCATCCAAGGGTTGGGATTTGACAATAAAATCACAGAATGTAAGTATTGGCTGGGACCTTGGAGACCACCTAGTCCTGCCTCTCTGCCCAGTGCACAATATTGTTCACCCTGAGAAAGGGCCATCTAGATTCATTTGAAATACCCCCAGCATCTCTTGAGGCAGACTATCTTGGTGGCACCATGGAAGAGGCACTTCCGCTCAGTAGGACTACGTGAAAATTTGTCAGGGAATTGCACGGCAGGTGCCCAAATGAAGTCAGGGACACTGGCACAAACTTTTATTTTTATAGAAATAAGTATATTTAACATCTCTATTTACATTAGATAAGATAGTCAGGCACATCACTACATCATGAGGTAAATCATGAGGTAAATCACAGAACAGCCTAGAGAGAACACACAGAAAAAGAAAAAGGCGGGAAAAGGGGGAAACTCCCCCTTTACACCCAGCGTCCAATCATAACTTAGATTGCCTCATGCAAGAGTCTGCACTCTCCAACCAATCAACTACGACTGTATATTCTGGCCCATTATCCACTTTCCTGTTCCAGCCATTAAATTAAATATCTTAATAACAAAATTGCCAGATCTGCTCATCTCTATGGTAGATTATCCTACACACAACACAATCCTTTATTTCTATTCTGCATGGAGAATAATGTGCAATGACTAGAAAGCTCCCATAAATACACCATTCAAATTTCATGGAGGTAGTTGCATACCTTAACATGATTTTAACCAGGCAACACAGACAAATGTATCTCTGTTTTAAGCATATTGGTACTGTCATGCCCCGTTTGGAGACTGACTCTGAGGGAGAGGAGGAACAACTGACAGGGAGTGGAAGTGTGGCTCTGGAGGTTGTGGAGGAGGCTGGGCAGTCAGAGGAAGACCCAGGCCCATCCCCTCTCCATCCTAGGGCATGCAGGGAGGAGAGGATAAGGGAGAGACGTGAATGGCATGGTCTACAGGGGAGGAAAGGGCCCTGATTCCCTTCACGGGCTGCAGCTGTGAGAACTAGTTAAAAGGACGGACATGCGTATGGGCCAGTGCTGGAAACAAAGCGTGGAAATGTCTCTAGTCTGTCGTTCCTCTCTGAGTTTGCTGTCCTTCCCAGTGTGTGTTCCGATATCTGTGGACTTCTTCAAGCCCTTAACTTGCCTGGTTCCCTTAATTGCTTCAGTGTGGTTGGTGTTGTTCCTACTCTTTATAATTTATAGGCATTTTTAGTTTAAATGGCATTTCCTCCTTTTCGGAACTGCTTGTGGGGGCGTTTTTTTTCATCTCCAGTCAAGGATATTTGGAGCTTTGAAGGAAAGTGAAGGAATAAAAGGGGCTTCACCTGTTTTTGTGACTATTTTGTATCCCACCCTGGGTCATCACAGGTCCTGTGGAGCTGCGCAGAGAGGAATTATCTCAAAAGATCCCCCAGAGGTCACGAGGTCACGCTTGGGAATGGTAAGGCCGTCTGATAGAAATTGGGGGGAGGCATTGGGACTACACTTGATGTTGATATCTTGATAGTAAACTATGTAAGCAAGATAAATGAACCTCAAACTAGTTGCGACCTCTTCGCCCTTAGTCTATTTGAAAAGGGTGTGTGTGTGTGTGTGTGTGTGTGTGTGTGTCTGCAGGCTGATGGTAGTAAATGCCTCCCATTTCTTACCACTGACCCAGATTGTGACTTCTTTATATAGGCTGGAAGAATGTTGGAGAGATAATGTGAATTTGTTGTTTGGATGGGGAAATGTGGGTACCACTCCAGTAACTTTAATTAGGTCATGTATCACCATGGTAACATCCAGGAATTGTCTAGAAACCAGGAAGGTTTCTGGGATTGGAAGCATATTAGCAGGAGGACTGGAAGAGCCATGAGATCACAGAAGGCCTGTAAAAGGAAGGACTTTTCTGGGCCCAGCAGTTCTCTCCAACGCCCCTGCAGGGAAGGGAGCCAGAACTGTTCAGATGCTTTCAGTTTTCTCACTCTGCCATTCCAAGCTTACAGTATGAAATAACATTTTAAAAAAACATTTCTTTCCACCCAATTCTCATAGTTAAACAGAGAAGAACTCCTGATAGTCTTTCTAAAATTGAATATTTAGTAAACCATGATACAAAAATCAGTAAAAAAAAAATTAGAACTCTAGAAAAATGCTATATAAATAAACGAAATTCCTGAAAATACATAAACAAATAAGTACCGTATATAGTATGTAGTTATAAATATAAATGAACAATAGGATTAGCAAATAAATAAACAATGTGATAAAGGTAAATAAATAAACAATGTGATAAAAGTATATGTTAATGATTACCGAACAAATCTTTAATATATCTGTCAGAGCGGCCAATCATCTTTTTGGCTAATGTTTTCCACTTCATTAAACAAAAATAAACAATGCTTAAAACAGAAAAAGATGGAAAATATATATCATGAATAAATCTGAAAACTTGACTAGGAGAGTCCAGAATCCTCTCCCTTGTCCTTCTGTCCTAGAAATAACTATGGGAAACAGGCAGTCAGGGGAGCCAATGAAACGTACCCCAGCCCACCAACCCCAAAGAATATGGCCATGTCCAGGCAACGTCTGTGCATTAGAGGAGCTTCTTTTGCCTCTGCAGCCATGCGCCACTGCACTGCACAAACATCGTTCTATGGCTGCCAGTCCCACAGCAGCAACTCTGGGTGGATTTAAGAACAATTTCATAATCCAACCCCCCAAATCCCAGCTTAAAACAGTAGTCCCAACCTGGAAAAGCAACATTTAGCCAACAAGGCTCCCGTAAGCCCTTGGCCTGAATACCAGTGGAACAGCCAGGCCTTTGGTGCCTTATGGGAGGATGCCAGTTGTCAGGAGCACACAGACAGTCCTTGGGGCAGGGGCAGGCAGAGAGAAAGCATGGCAACAAATTGTTTGCTAGAAGGGACCCACAGTATGCCCTCCCACCACCTCTGGGGGCAGAGCAGAAATGATGGAGAGGCAATCCTGCAACCGCCTGGCTGGCTTTATGGGAGATAAGCAGTCCCTTGCATCCTGCTGTCAGCCAGAGCAACTCAAGGAGCTACGGAGTGGCTGCCCAAATGTTGCTTCTGGGCCAGCCCCTACCGGGCTTATGACTGGCTGATTGAGTCAAATTCTTTAAGAAACTCATTCAGGCACCCAGGGGCTTCCCCAGTCTAGTTGTCTATATAGAAGAACTATATTTATTACAAGGACTGATCACAATCTGAATCATTATCTTCATTTTTTTGGAGGAAGTTTATCTGCTTTCCACAAGGCCAAATACTTAGTGAGCGTGATCTAGGGGAAAATGGGAATTTTCAGGGAATTTTCAAATCACAGTGAGTGACTTGGATTATAATCAAGCAAAGATTGCCTTAAAGCAAAAACCATCAGAAAGAACTTGGGGTCGACCCATAAAGACGTCTCAGGCAACCCTATTTGCCACTTTATGCGCCAAAGTCTCTGGGACATTTATTTTCTCCAAATGCCACACTTCCTTGATGGCATTTTCCTTTCTCAGCAGACTTGGAAGGCCAACTCTGGACGATGCCCAAGAGGAGGATTCAGAGGGAAGGCGGGAGCTTTGGGGCAGGTGAAGACCGCCGCTGGCCCTTGCCTGACTCTGTTTCCAAGGCTGTGGGGAGAAATAGGACTGACCTGCCGCCAGAAGTTGTGGATGCTCTGTCACTGGAAGGTTTTAAGCAGAGATGGACAACCATTTGTCTGGGATGATGCAGGGTCTCTGCTTGGGCAGAGGGGTGGACTTCACTGAAGACCCCAATGCCCCTTTTCCAACTCTGTGATTTGTTATTCCGATTTGTAATCATCTCCACTTCTACAGACTTGGAAACAAGGAACACCATGAGCCAATCAATTCTCCCCTCCAGTTGACCAATAGGAGTGCTAGAAAATGTCATCCAATCAGTCTCCAACCCACAGCTACTGCAGATCCAAGGCAATTTTCTCCTTTCCAATTTGTACAAAGGCAAAGTAAAATGAATTGCAGCACCCACAACCTTGTTTTAGGAACCACATGGACCACATTTGTCTCACCGTGACCATGAGGACAGAGTTCCCAAACAGGCACTGCCCCAGTTTCAAATCATGGAACCAGAAATAAGCTGACAGCTCCCGGATTGTGCTCAAGTCATGAGATCAGAGAGGTCTGGGACGGCTGCAAATCTCCCCTACGGAAGTCCCTGAATATAGCATAGAAAGGATTTCCAGAAGTTGAGCATTTTTCTCACTAGAAAATGTGCATGTGCCAGAGGTTTATCCATTGTGTAACTTTTGTCTTTGTGTTTGGTTAGTTAATATTAACAAATTGGGCTTGGCTTCTGGATGGTGATTATATGGACAAAAGCCATCTCAATTGGCCAAGGACCATAATCCCTGATATCTCCATCCAGATACTTGTTATCTTCCCCTTCTTCACTCTGTCTTGCCAAACATTTTTATTTATTTATCTATTTCTTTTTGTCAATTGCTTACAAGGTAATAGGTATAAGTAAAAACATAGTTATGAATACATGGATACATATAAGAAAAATAGAAAAATAAAAGAAACAATAGGACAGGGATGGTAGGCACGTTGGTGCGCTTATGCACACCCCCTACAGACCTCTTAGGAAAGGGGTGAGGTCAGTAGTAGACAGTCTAAGGTTAAAGTTTTTGGGGTTTGGGGAAGAAACCACAGAGTCAGGTAGAGTATTCCAGACATTGACCGCTCTGTTGCTGAAGTCGTATTTCCTGCAATCAAGTTTGGTGCGGTTTACCTTGAGTTTGTATCTGTTGCTTACTCTTGTGTTGTTATGGTTGAAGCTGAAGTATTCATTGACAGGTAGGACATTGCAATGTATGATTTTATATACTATACTTAGATTGGACCGAAGGCGGCATAGTTCTAGGTTTTCTAGGTCTAGAATTTCGGGTCTGGTGACATAAGGTATTCTGCAATGAGTAGAGTGTAGAACTCTTCTTGTGAAATATTTCTGGAGTTTCTCAACTGTGTTAATATCAGATATGTAATGTGGGCTCCAGACTGATGAGCTGTATTCGAGTATTGGTCTAGCAAATGTTTTGTATGCTCTATTTAGTAGTGTGATAGGTTAACAACTCTTAATGCCTTTTTGGCTATGTAGTTACAATGGGCTCTAGCACTTAGGTCTTTTGAGATGAGTACTCCAAGACCTTTGACAGAGTTTGGATCATCAACAAGATCTTGACTATTCAGCCTGTATTTTATTTTCTGATTTTTTTTGCCAATATGTAGGACAGAGCATTTATTTGTTGAGATTTTTTGAGATCTCCGTCCCTCTCTTCCATCACATGCCTAACACGTCTGCTTGTTAATCAACCTCAGTTTGGTCCAGGACTTACAGTATTATTGGGTTGTGCTGCACTCAGAATAACCTTCTCCAAAGCTCAAAATTCTGTCTTCTTTTTGTCATTTTCCTCTCAGGCTGCACTTTTCAGAGCCACAATTTTCACTGGATGGACCATGATTAAACTATTCTAATCATTGTCCTGGTTGAAACCTTCAGGATCGAGCCTGACATTGCCTTTCTCTTTAAGATCAGTCTTACTTCTCCACCCACCTTCATTCTTGAGTCTTCACCTTTTGCCATCACCTGTCAGTATGTTCCCAGGCCAGGCCAGTTAACATTGCCTTCTTCGCAGGGATGGGATTCTACCAGTTCGCACCTATTCGCTAGAACCAGTTGTTAACACTCTAAGCAGTTTGGAGAACCGGTTGTTAGAAGAAATTAGGGGCCTAATCCTGTAAGGAAGGCAGGAAGGAAACATTCTGGTCTTGCTTACAGAAACTGTCTCTCCGTTAACCCTTATTACGTTCTTGGCAGAACTAGACTTCCTGTCTCTGGAACTTCTCTGGAGTTTTTTTCCCCTCCTTTGCTGGTACTTTGCTTGTGTGGAGTGACCATTGAAAAAAGTGACTTATGACCATTTTTAACACTTACAACTGTTGCAGCATCCCCACAGTCACGAGAGGTCAGGCAAGGAGATGCATGCCTCGATGTGAGTGATGTTGAGTTGGCCACGCCCAGCTAGTAACATGACCACCAAGCCATGGTCACCCAGTCACGTGACCACCAAGCCACGCCCACCAACTAAGCCATGCCCACAGAACCAGTTGTTAAAAATTTTGAATCCCACCCCTGCTTCTTCGTATTTAATAGTCCACTTGCCATTTTCCAATGAACGATTCTAGGTCTCCTTTAATTTCTGCAAACAAAGTGGGGTTGTCTCCATATGGCAAATTGTTCGTGATTTGGCCTCCGATTTTGATTCCAGCTGTCATTTCTTTCAGTCTAATTATCCTTTGAATGTGTTTGCTGCACACTTTGACGTAGGAAAGAGGGGCGCTTTCCTTTCGCCCCCTTTCCTTCGTTGCTCTTCCTTTCAAAAGTGCTGCATAGCAGGCTCTGGACTAGAGCTGTTATATTTAAACTTACCAAGGGAATGTGATTTTGGGGAGGAAAGCAGCTTGACTTTCTCTTGCATATGCAAAACTGCTATAAATATTCTCCCAATATAATTTGCTGCTACTGCCAACTTCCAGCGTGTGTCTATGCCGTTCCTGTGTACTCTGTATCTTTTCTAGTTAAGGCAAATTGATGGTCCTGTTTTATATCTTAAAACACAAAGATTACTTATATTCAGAGATGAAAATGGTGTCTGTACATTCCTCATGTTGATAGTTCAAAAGGGGCCTTGCTGGGAGTGAGGGCAGACTAGCATCAGCACTTGTGCTAAGAGATTTCTCCTTGACAAGTATGGCTAACGGTCAGGATGATGAAGCCCATTGTTACCTATTCTGTTGTGCAAACCACAAACCAAGTAGAAGCCAGATCCCTTTTTTCATCCTTGCACAGACCATCTTTATGGAGCCCAGTAGGCTGCACCACAAAGATGTCTCTGCACTAGGAGGCTCCATTTCTCTCTGATCACACCAAGAGGCTTCCAGTCCACCATTCTTTTCTGGGCCAAAACTGAAAGACCAGCAAGGGGATGGCAGGTTGCTAGTACAGGTGTTGGAACAGGTGAACGAAATGGTCCTGCCTTCAGATTATGAGAGGTGCTACCTTGGACTTCTGGATGAACTGACCTGGGGCATCAATCTAGTAGTGGTGGGATTCAACCACTGTAACAGCCGGATCAGTGAGTGCACGATTTGCCATTTTCAGCTCAAAAACTTGCCTTCTACTGCAGCCCCGGTGAGTAAAACAGCTGATTCGTGTGGCAATCCACTGTGCCGCGTGACTCAGCTGAGTTGCAAAACATAGAAATACAGGACGGACTAAGGCAGGGGCGGGTGGGCGTGGCCAACTAATCGCCAGAACTGCCTGTTTGCCTGAACCAAACTGAACCGGCTGAATCCCACCGCTGAATCTAGTCCACCCCTGGCTGAGTGCATGATCTGCATTTGCAGGGTTTATTTATTTATTTTATTGTATTTGTTTGTCAAACATGTACAAGATAACAAGTATAGGTATGAACATAAACAAGAACAAAGGGAGTAAATACAGATAAATGGGGACAGTAAGACAGGGACGGTAGGCACGCTGGTGCGCTTATGCATGCCTCCTTTAAGGACCTCTTAAGGATGGGGTGAGGTCCACGGTAGACAGTTTGAGGTTGGAGCTGTGAGGGGTTGAAGCTGTAACAAAGGAGTCAGTGAGGAAGATCCAGGCATCATCGACCACTCTGTTGCCGAAGTCATATTTTCTGCAATTGAGTTTGAAGCCGTTTACCTTGAGTTTGTATCGATTGTTTGCCCGTTTATTATTGTAGTTGAAGCTGAAGAAGTTGACAGGCAAAACATTGTAGCAGACAATTTTGTGTACTATGCTTAGATCAGACTGCAGGTGGCACAGTTCCAGATTGTCCAAGAGTGGAGTACTCTTCTTGAGAAATTCCTCTGAACCCGCTCAATCATGTTAATGTCCAATATACAGTGTGGGTTCCAGGCGGACGAGCTGTATTCGAGAATTGGTCTGGCAAAGGTTTTGTATGCCCTAGTTAGCAATTCAATGTTACCGGAGAAGAAGCAAAATAAGGTTAACAACTCTTAATGCCTTTTTGGCAATGCTGTTACAGTGAGCTCTGGGACTTAGATTGTTTGAGATAAGTATTCCTAGGTCCTTGACAGAGTGAGGGTTGTCTACGAGATCACTTTTGCCTAACTTGTATTTGGTGTTCTGATTTTTTTTGCCAATGTGTAGGACAGAGCATTTGTTCGTTGAGATTTGGAGTTGCCAATTGCGCAACCATTCTGACACATAGTCAAGGTTGCTTGGTAGGGCAGCAGCATTGTCAGTGGTGTTAAATAATTTTACGTCATTGGCGAAGAGGATGCAGCTGCTTTTAATAAGATTGCATAGGTCATTGATGTAAAGCAGAAAGACTGTGGGTCCTAAAACGCTGCCTTGGGGGACACCACTGTTAACTGGTGCCTGATTTGATAGGGCCCTCCCTATTTTGACTATTTGTTGCCTGTTTGACAGGAACGCAGCTATCCATTTGTGCAGGGATCCGGAGATGCCATAAGAACTTAGTTTCAACAGTAGTTTGTTGTGCACCACTGAATCAAAGGCTTTGCAGAAGTCTATGTAAATTGCATCTATTGCTTTACCCTAGTCAAGATGTGAGGTCCAAATGTTTCTGCAGTGTAGGAGTTGCAGATTACAGGGCAAATGTTTCCTGAAACCAAACTGCTTGTTAGAAAGCAAGTTGTTTATTTTCTAAGTGGAGCGTGTTGGATTGATTTATAATTGATTCCATGACTTTACAAGTGATGCAACAGTGTGATTGGTCTGTAATTTTCTATTAGACTAGGGTCTCCCCTTTTAAAAATAGGTATGACCGTGGCTAATGACCATAAGTCGGGCAAGGTGCTGGTTCTGAAAGTTACCTCATAGATTGTGCATAGGGGTCCAGCTAGGGCAGTGGCAAGTTTTTTCAAGAAGTAGGTACATAATCCATCAGGGCCAATAGATAAAGATGGCTTTAGGGCACATAATAGTGCCGTTTCAATGTTATCTATTGTAAAATCAATATGTAGTAAATCGTTACAATTTGTTATGGTACAATTAGGAAATGGGAGGCAGCAGCCTTTGCTGTCAGCAAAGACTGAGCTGAAGAACATATCGAAGAGGTTGCCCTTAACAGCTCCATCATTACAGCCTCCCGCATTAGGTCCTTTTAGGGGTGGGACGGTTTTCGAGTCTTTAAGTTTGACGTTTACAAAATTATAGAAGGCTAGGGTGGATTTTGAGTTTAACAACTCTTCCTCCTGTTTACAATGGTAATTGTGTCTTTATCTGGTGGCATAAGGCTTTGTATTAAAGTTAGGTACGTAGCCAGTTTTGTTTTCTCACCAAAGAGGGATTTTTTCCGATTGTAACTTTCTTATTGTTATGGGTAATTTGTGTGTGTGCTCTTTTTTTTTGGCCTTGGTGGTTATTTTCGGTACTATAGGTTAATGACTCTATTGGCTAAGTGTTATAATGGTCGTCTGCAGTATTACAGCCTGTGAACAAAAGGTGCCAATCAAGAGATGCGAGGTTGGCAGCATTTTTGAAATTATAATTTGGAGTCACATATGGTTTATTGAACAAAGAAAGAAATAAAATAATGGAAAAAGGTGATGTGAACCCAGAGAGTTCCTTCCATTATCTTGAATGCTGATGCACATCAATGCATGTGGCCGGACAGTGAGCTGGGCAGGTGGATGGCAGGAATATCAGAGGCACTACAGAAACCATGGAAGGGATGCTGGTCTGGATTAAATAAAAAGCTTAAAGATTGAATTAATTCTACATTGCTGTGACACAAAGAGAATTAGGGACATTTTCTTTTTATTAACTAGTTTTTCCCTTTTCATTATTTTTAGTTCATTTTAATCAGCGCCACCACACGATTTAGACTTTTTTCTCACCTTATAACCACCAATGGTTTTTCTGTTGTTGTTGTTGGCATTGCAATTGTTACACTATTAAATTACTATTTAAAAAAAAATTAAATAACAAATTTCAGCCTAGAAATGCAGGAAAGAAATCAGGAAGGGCAAAGCCAAGCCTGGCAAAAGAGGCCAAAAGAGGGTTTTTCAATGGCTGCTCCCTTCCAATGGAGCAGAGGACGGAGTGAGCCATACGAACCCCTTTTTCACGGGGTCTGGGACCTGGGTGGAATCGTGTCTCTTTTCAATGCAAGTCGCAGAGAAGGTGAACTTACCCACCCCCATAATTCAGCTAACAACTGCAGTGGTTTGTTTAACAACCATGGCAAAAAGGACATAAAATGAGGCACGGCTCACTTAGCAACTGTTTGCTTTGCAATAGAAAGCTTGGGCTCAATGGTGGTCATAAGTCAAGGACTGCCTGTAATTCAGTTATTCCCTTGGGACAGAGCAGGCAGAAGCACCTCCTTGGCATCAATTATCACCTTGTCAGCCCAAGTGCTGACACTCCCAAAAAGTAGTTTAGCAGTTCAAAGGGCTGCTGGAATAATTTTGCACAGTTTCCTAGCAGGTCTTCTGTGATCTCTTTCAGGCCGCCAGGGATTGGCTGCTATTTCTGGCCACCTCCCCAGCAGCAGGAGCAGGAGCCGATCCCCCAGCGGGTGGGAGCAGGGAAGCCCTGGAGGAATGCCATTCTCATGCCCCTCACAGGACTGGCTCACTCCGCGCATAACACACCAGGAGGCCTCCCAAATGGGTAGCTAAAGGTCCCGGGAGCTTCTAGCAATGAATAAGAGTTAATAGAATCCCAGCATTGAAGAGGCAGCTGGGGACATCAAGTCCAACCACTTGCTCAGAATAAAAATCCAAATAAATATCAATCATGTTTTATTTTAATTTAATTGATACTTAACGTATCAGTGAAGAAACCCCAGCAGGCAAATGCCTTCTTTCTGCTTCAACACAAGCAATGAAGGAGACTCTACCAACAACACTTGCCTACGCTATTGAACTGGCGTATTGAGGCTGCTTTCCCGACAATCCTTCTAGATACTTCGTAATTCTTTCTGAAAAAAAGAAGGAACAGGTTTTGCCCACCTGGTGAGAGACAGATGGTCACATTTCGGCATCTTCCAGCTACACAGGATGTCACACACACACACACACACACACACACACCTGGGTTGTTTTCAGGGCCACAACATTCTCTGCCCACCTTTCCCTTCCCTGCCACCATCATCCACCAGTCAACCATGGTGAGAACCCAACCACTATCTTCTCACCTGAATGTGTGGTGGGATGAGGTTGGCAGTGTTTTCATTACTCGCTTACTCCTGCCTTACTTTCGAGCCATTTGCTACAAGTTTATGCTGGCAGCAGGAAGATGAGAGTAGATCACCCCTTGGCTGGGCGACTGCAGCTAGAAGGAACTGGGGAGAAGCTGCTCTGGGATCAGGATGCCTGCCGTCTCAGGCCGAGGACAGGCAGCCGGAAAGGAAGGGAGCCGGGTGGACCTGTGGGGCTTCTCCAGAACCTGGCAGCCTCTGGACAGACCGGAGGAGCCGCTTGGCCTCTGGGGCGCCTGCCAGCCCCGCGGTGCATCTCCTCCCTTCCAAGGCTGGGAGGAAGCCGCTCCGTGTCCCCCAACAACAGGGAGGCCCTTCAAGGGGCGGCTCCTGTTTTCCTGGATCTGAACATTCTGGTTTTTCAAAAGTCTACCCACCCCAATCATTCGCGGGGCCTTGTTTTTTCTTTTTAATGATTTCCAGCTTCATGAAGAAGAGACGTGCCTCAGTCGAATGCTTGTGCACGGTGGGGGAGAAGGCTGGCACAGGCACCTCACCCTCTTGGGGGACCCACAGGACCTGATTGCTCACTTCTGGGGAAAAAAACAAGAGGAAATAGGCTCTCCAAGTGAGGCTCTGGGTTTGCAAAAGTCGCAACGTCCAGACCATCCCCAAAGGCTTCCCTCTGCACCAGAGGCCTGCAGAGCCCACTGCTTCCATGCATTCACACCTCAGGTCGACTTTACTCTCCCTCCGCAGCTGGTCGGGAAACAAACAGAGGTGAGGTCAGAGCCTCTAGAAGTGGCCAGAAGGACATCCTCATCCTCCTCATCATGCCATGAAAAGCAGGGCACCTGGATGAGTGTGTAGCAGCAAATCTGGTCACTAAATAGGACTCAAGACCACATAAAGGTAGAAGAATTCAGGTTTTATTGCGCAGCGTTCAGAGCATTAGCATGTCAACCCTGAACCCCCAGTCGCACCTGGGATGGTTCCTTTATACACATTATGACCTCAGCACACATCTGGCCGTACATCTTAAGGTTTACCAATTATGGTTTAACTGTTACACGGTTATGATAAAGGAACAGCAAAACATCCTGTCTTCAACAGGAAATGGAAAAAGAATATAATATGCATTTCTTCTTACTCTTTTATCTTACACCACCAGTACTTTTCCATACCCACCCTTATGTTCAGTTACAGCAATAGTTCCGTTACATTTCAAGTGAAAGTATTACAAAATTAGATGCAGCAAGCTATAGAGACAGCAGTTATGACCTTTACCCTGAATTATGTCCTGTATCTATCTAATGCTTGTTTTATATGTTTCACTGGTCCTGCTTCAAGTGGAGCCTGCAGGCCCCCTTTTGGCTTCATGCAGTGGAGAGGCAGAGTTCAGCCATTGCCACTTGGGCACCGAGGACGCAGCTCTCCCTGTACTTCAAATCCAAGGACCTTATTCTGGCTCTCAAACAGTGTTTGGAGGCTCACCTGTTCCCAGATTGTTGAGCACCCCCTATGGTCTAGTTCAGGGGTCGCCAACCTTTTGGACCTCAGGGACCACCAAACTCATAATTTTAAATCCCACGGACCAGAGACCCGGGAAAATCCTCCAAAAAGTCTGCAGGAAAATCCCCCACCCCGTTCTCCTACCAATCGATCATTCTTTATTTGGGATCGCAGGATATCGTGCCTCCAGCTCCGTCTCGGGGGAGAGGGAGAGACTTTGGCTTCATGCAAGGAAAGCAGCAGAAGCAGCAGAAGTCTTTTTTCTCTCCCCAACTGCACCAGAAATGAGTCTTTGCGAGACTTGTCATGCCGGCGCAACCTCTTGGAGCAGGAGGCCTTGCAGGGTCCCAAAGACTCATTTCTGGCAGAGTTTGGGGAGACAAAGAAAGGCTTTGCTGCTTTCTTGCACGCAGCCAAAAGCAGAAGAAGAAAGAAGCAGCCCGGTGGCCAGGTGAGGTGTGTGGGGCAAGTCCCCCTGCCCTTCCCTCCCTCCCCTCATTACCTCGTGCTGTTTGCAATGCAGGGGATGCAAGCCTTGTGTTCCTGTAGGCCATGTGGGCGGCACAGCCTTGTGTTCCTGCGCAGCCTGGATTAATGGCTTTGGGGGGTGACATTTCTCTGCGGACCACCCTAGCCCACTGGTTGGCAACCACTGGAGTAGATGACTTCTAAGATCCCTCCCAACATTGTGCTCGGACGCAAGGTCACGCAGCCTCAGAGAGCAACAATAACTGGTGCCAGAACAGTTCCCGCTCCAGGAGAAAGTCTTCCTTCCTTCTGCCGCCAGGTGGCAGCCTCAAACCAAACAGATCCCTTCCTTCTGGCCAGGCTGGGAAAGCCCTGCTGAGGCTTCCCCCCACCCGAAGCCTTGATCCAGTGATGACTGCCTCAAGTCGGCCTCAAATCCAGGGAGAGAGCAGTACCTGGAAGCAAGAACAGGACGGCAAAGGCCAAGGGGAAGCCAATATGCCCTGTGACCTTGGGAGGATCAGGCTGGTCACCTGTGGGCTGACTTGATTGCCTGTCGGGGGGGGGGGGATGTACAGAGGACTTGGGAAGCATCCTTGGAGAGAGCCCATCAACGGCTCCTCATCAGACCTGGAGGAAGTGCCACAGAGAGAGCCCTGAACTCTGCGCTCTCCATCAGCATTACGGGATCTGGATTCTATCCCTCTGTTGCCTAGGGCTGCATTGGCTTCTTTGGCAGGTGCAGCAAACTGCTGGCTCATATTTGAGCAATGGTCCAATAGGGCTCCTAGATCCCTCTCACTAGACCACTGTTCAGGCAGGTGCATCTTTTCTGTACCTGCACATTTGCTTTTTCTTCCCTTACTTTTCCCACCACTGAACTTAGTTTTGTTAGACAGTGCCCAAGTCTGTTAAGATCCTCCTGGATCTCGAGCCCATTTTTTGGAGTGTTCTCTGCCAATGTGAGGAGTTCCCCTTTTATCCCCTCGTCTAAATGATTGATAAAGATAGTGAAAAGAACAGGACCCAAACAGAACCCTGGGGTACTCCGCTGCATACTTCCTTCCATATAGATGGAGTTCCATTAAGGACTGCACATTGAGTCCAGTTGGTCAGCCTGTTACTAATCCATCTGATAGTGGTGCTGTCTATTCTATATTTTCTACCTTACCAAGATATAGGCTGTGGTCTACTTTGTCAAACGCCTTACTGAATTCCAAGTATACTAAGCTTTGAAGCATTTCCCAGCTCCACAACTTTAATCACTTTGTCAAAAATTTAAATAAGCTTTGTCTGGCATGATCTGTTTTTGATAAAGCCATATTGGCTTCTAGTAATACTTTTCTTGCTTTTAGGAGTTTACAGATTCATTGTGTGTTCAAGGATTTCCCAGGTATTGATGCCAGCCTGATTGGTCTGTAGTTTCCTGGATCCATTTCCCCCCCTTTCTTGAAGAAGGAAACCACATCAGCTCTTTTCCAATCCTCTGCTAGTTCCCTAGTGGTCCAGAATCTTTCAAAGATATGATTCAGTGGTTCTGAGATCACATCTGCCTTTAGAACTCTGGGGTGTAATTCATCTGGAGCTGGGAATCTGAACTCGTTTACAAGTAGATGTTCTCTTACCATTTTCTTGCCTATTTTGATTTGTATTCCTGAACTGTCTTCTATAGAACAGGGGTCTCCAACCTTGGCAACTGTGAGACTTGTGGACTTCAACTCCCAGAATTCCTCAGCCAGCTTGCTGAGGAATTCTGGGAGTTGAAGTCCACAAGTCTCACAGTTGCCAAGGTTGGAGACCCCTGTTCTATAGGATTGCTTTTGATAGGTTGGTCTGTTTTTTCCTTTTGTGTAAAGACAGATGCAAAGAATGAATTAAACAGTTCCACTTTCTTCCTACTGCCCTTTACCTCGCCTTCTTCTATTAGTGGCCCAATCATTTCCTTGACTTTTCCCTTGTTTTTTACATGTTTTTTACATACACGGAATTCTCCCCATACTCTGAATTTGTTCAAATCAGGCCTCTTAAAGTCTCATTTGACTTTTTTCCATGGCTTGAGCTTGCATAATGTTGAATTCCAATATCGAATCTCCGAAGATTCCTGTAACTTTAATCTTGTTCGTGAGAATCAAGTCCAGTGTGGGTGACCCTCTAGTTCCTTTTGGGAGAAAACCTGGGGTCTGCCAGGGTCATCAGGAAGCAGCCACGAGGCGTGTAACATGGGTCTCCCAGTGGATGTCAGGGGGTTTAAAGTCCCCATGGCTATTGTGGTCTGCTTCCTATATACTTTCGCTTTAGATTAGGGGGATCTGCAGTAGAGACCCAGGGCAACGTTTGCTTGCGTTTGCTTGGACTCGGAGCCGCCGAGTTGCACCGGTCAGAAGCGGCTGCGCCCTGAACCGAGCCCAAGGGCCGATCCATAAGCCCCGGCGCACGGGGCGGGGGGGAGCCGGCGGGCGGAGGGGGTCGAAAGGCCGGGTCCCCCCTCGGGGGAGGAAAAGCAGGGTCGGTGGGGGGGTCTCTTCGTGCGCGCCCCGCCCCGAGGCGACCGAGGCTCCGGCGGCCGGGCGAGCGGGGGCGCGGGGCCTGCCCGGAGGGCCCGAACAAAGGCCGGGCGGGGCGACGGCCGAGCCGCTCCGGGGCTTTTCCGCCTGTCTGGCAGGATTAGCCGAGTGGCTGCCTCGGAGAGACAGCGCCGCTGATCGCGTTAGCCGCCCCGCCGGCTCCCTGTGGAAAGGCCTCAGGAGCCCTCGGGCGCTCCGGAGGAGGAGGAGGAGGCGGGCGGGCGGGCGGGCGCGGGGAGAGGCGGGCGGCCCGGCCCGCTCGCCAGCCCTCCGGGGGCTTCTTGCAGGGGAAGGGCGGGCGGGGGGGAATGACCGCCGCCCTGAGGGCGCGCGAAAGAAACTGAACCGGGTCAGAAAAGGCCCCTGGAAAGGGAGAGGCGAGAACGAGGCGGGCCCCGCTCGACCAAAGCGCCCCCCTTCCCGGCTGAGGAGCAACCCGAGGGCAGCCCCCGGAGGGGAAAGCCGGGCCTGGGGCTTTCCGAGTGGCCTCCTTTCTTCTCAGGCCCTGCCACTGGCCCTCCTCCGTCCTGGGTGTGTCTGGCCGCCCCTGGAGAAGCTGTGGCCAGGGAGGGGCCCGAGAAGAGCGGAGGGGCCACCAACCCTGTGCCAAGGCAGCTCCGTCCTTCTGGGGAGCCCTCAGAACAGAACCGGGCTGATGAGGCGTCTCTTAGGGGGGCCCCGGGGGAGGCCCAGCAGGGGCTGAAGGAGCCAAAGGGGGCTCAGGGCTCCCAGCTCCGGTTTGGGGGGGAAGAGCTGCGGGGAGGGGGCTCTTCAGGGAAAGAAGGGAGACGGGAGGGGACCTAAAGGTGGCCCATCCTTGAGGGAAGACTCAGAGGGACCTTCCTGCCTCCTGGGCTGAAACGAAGAGGAGGGTGTCTTTCAGAGAGAATTGGGGGGTTTGGGTCTGCGTGGGAAATGGAAGGCATAATAAGATCAGGATGGAGCGACGCGGAAGCTCCAGGTGTTCCAGGACAGTGGTCGGCTGGTGGACCAGGGACCACTGGTGGGCCATTAGAAAATTGTGGGGGTCCACAGAGAAATGTCGTGCCCCCCAAGCACTCTCCCCCCAAAGCAATTAATCCAGGCTGTGTGGGAACACAAGGCTGCGCCACCCACTGGCCCTCACCCTTCGGCCAAGCGCAATCCTCGAGTAGAGCCACGTGAGCTGGAACTAGAAGGTAAAACCAACCGCAGGGGAGGGAAATCTGCCCCGGGGTGGCTTGCTGACGTTTGTGGGAAAGTCGGTCCCATATTTCAGAGCTGCCGGAGTCACAGGACTGGCCTTTTGGTCATCCAGGAACAGCTCCTCCAGTCCATGGCAGGCCGGTGCATCCGGGTGGAGGAGGAGCAGCTGCTCCGGGATGACCAAAGGGCCAGTGACTACTGCAGCTCTGGAATAGCGGGCCGACTTTCCCACCGATGTCAGCAAGCCACCGCCAGTCAAAATTCATATTAGTGGTCCACGGGATTTAAAATTACGCCTTTGGTGGTCCCTGAGGTCCAAAAGGTTGGCGACCCTTGTTCTAGGAGGTCACATGTGGAACATGATCCTGGAGTGTGGGGCAGCTGACTCCAAACCACCTTCCCTTATGCACCTGATGCCGCATCTTCCCTCCTTTCTTTTCTCCAGACGGAGCCTCCCACATCCTCCCCTGATCCCAAGATATGCGCAGGTCCCTGCATGGTCCAGTGTAATGGCCCGGCTGGTCAAAGCTCAGCTTCTCTGCTGCTCCTTTCGCTTGCTTGCCAAAATGCCAACGCTTCTTTATTGTTCCACGCCTGTAAACAAAATCTAGGCAGAGGGGGGAGCGGTCGGCATCCCCAGTCTTGCCCCTCTTTCCTCCACACAAACTATCCAAGCCGAGTTGCCTCTTAGTCCTCTGTAAGGCTCCCCCTCCCTCCTGGGAATCCAGACATGTCATCCCACCTGAGGACGCGTACAGGATCCCTTTGTGGGCCAGGTGGGTGGAGAGCACTTAGCAGTTGGGGTGTCTGCAAGGCCCAGTATTAAAAGTCAAAGAACACAGTGAACAAATGGGAGTAAAACGACATATGTATAAAGAATACCAACCAATACCAACCAACCTTCTAATAGAAAGAAGGCTGTTGAAGTCAGTGGCAATAACTAATCTAAGACATAAAGAACCTGACCGGGGACCTTTTGTAGGATATTTGTGGTGCAGACCGTGTTCTGGAGATTCTTTCTGAGAATTGACAGATTTGACTATCTAAAAGCCAGGATGCAGGAGACGTTTGCTTGGATACACCAGCTCAGCCCCTTGTCCCCAAATCCGATCTCTCTGCCCAGGTTGCTTGAGGGTTCTTGCTCTGGGATGCCAAGGAAGGTCAGCCTCCAGAGCAAATGGCCGATGCAGCAGCCAACGGAGCCCCTCTGACCTCAGGCTCTCCAGGGGGAAGCTGGTCAGGGCTGCCCTCTCGAGCCCTCTGGCTTCTCAGGGGTTCCCAGATGAAACCAGAGGCTGAGATCGTGCTTATTTCTAGCTCTGCCTCCCATTATTTTTCCAGAAGTTGCAACAGAAATAACCACTTTGCAAGTGATGTTTCTAGGAAGGGAAACACCTTCCTGAATTCCCAGCCCATCTGGAAAGCAGCTTCTGTGCTGCTTGTGTGGGTGGAAGTGGTTATTTTGAGTACATCAACAGATAGAAAAGGTGGCATTTCCACCCCAACGCAGCAGGGCTGCCTTCCAGAAACGATCCTTTTGTTTGGGATGTGGGGTTCTTTGCCCCGTAGCAGAGGGAGAGGCGGTTTGCATGAGGGGAACACCCATCTGGCCGACAACCCATTCCGCATCAGCCACTGCAGCCACCAGTGGGATGTGGCTTTTTGTGTTCTTCCAAACTGATGCAACCAGAGGAGGGAGTGTTTGTCCAACCTGGGCACTAGACTGGCTTTCATTCAGACAGCTTCTTCAAGATTACAGACAGAAAGGAAGAAAAGACCAAGACTCTGTCACGGGGCCAGCTTTGAGAGAAATGGGCACAAGGTTTCACAGTTTTCACGGCCCAACCATCCTTTCTGCCCACACGCTTCCACATTGTTGTTCAAAAGACAGGCCTTTTTCGTGGCTATCCCAGAAATCTGCTTGGATTCAGCGAGGATCTTCTGAGCAGGACAGCCGAGCAGCTGGGCCAGAAGAGCAGACTAGGTGCCAGGGCAACTGCCATCAAATGGACCTCAGAAGAGAATCCGCTTCCTTAATCTATAAGGTGCAGCATCTAATAGATTTGGGTATAGCGGTAGGCATGTTTGTATATTAAAATAACTCTTCCTAGACATCAAAATGCCTTTTGCATTGCCAGAGATTGTGAGCCCCAGCTTATTTTATGATGCCAAATGCCCAGAGTCTGCATATCAATCATGCTTGTCTACTCCACAGTCATACTCAAACACTGGCGTGTCTCTATGGATTTAACTTCTGCGTCTCATAGAAGTTTTCCCTCTTTCCTGGGTGCAGGAGTTGGAAGAAAAGAGTGAAGTCAGAGGAAGGCAGGCTCTGGGTCGAATGCAAAGGAAAACCTCTCAGCGCTTGGATTTGACCTTGGTCACCCCTTAGATCAGATACATTTAACGGTCTTCTTATTACCTTTTGCACAATTGTTGATGATTTTAATAAAATATTTCATACCGACAGAGTGAGAAGAAGGTATTAATTCAGGTATTATTTACCGGATATTCTGAAATCTTCAAGTCAAGGGGGTGTGAGTTGGGTTTGCCCAGTATCATGAGGAAAGGTTTGCTTAATCAAGTTGATTGAACTTGACTATAGTTGATTGAACTGCAGTCAACACGCCAGTCATGGAAGGGCAAATGCTGCATATTTCAAGATGCCTGGGAGCAGAGAGAACTTGGTGTAGATTCCGGGGGAACATCTGGCTGTTTCAGTCCTGCCCATCTGGAGGAAATTCCTTTCTGGCTGATTCCCTGTGCTGTTGCTTCTTTAATTGTTTTGTTTACTTTTTTATTCAGTTCGTAAGACACCCGTAGTGTATGGCTACACCAAATCAAATAACTTGAATGAAATTTAGTGGTCCCCCTGGCAGCGGCCACCACGTCTCCACCTGTATCCCCTCAGGGTACTAAGTGAAAGGGTTGGCCCAGGGCCTGAGCAGCCATGAATGGACGTGTGCCCAGGGCCCATCTCATCGGACAGAAGGGATACATTTTTATTGACACTTCCTTCTGTCAAAGCTGCGGCCAGTTGCCACCCTCTGAATTTCCCTTGCCAAGGAGGAGTCGGTAGAGAAGTGGAAAGAATGGGGGGGGGAGGCCCAGGACCCAGAAGATATTTGCAATTTCCTCTTGATCTCTGAGGGACTCCAGCTTCCTCCAGACAAAAGGAGGAGGAAGGGGGGGTGAAGGTAAGTCCAGAGGCTTCCTTTGTGCTAGAGAAAGGAAATTGGCTGTGTGCCTCTGTGCTTGCTCTTCCCAGACACGGAGGGGGAGGGCATCGTGTCAAGCCCAGGGAGCAGGAGGGCTCTGGCACCCATTTCCACCTCTCAGGCCTTGCAGGAAAGAAGGGCCTGTTTTGGAGGAGGGGGGCCAGGATCAGAAGCCAGCTGAGCCCATGGGCCGAGGGGAGGTGGGGCTCCCAGGAGGCATGAGGAAAGGACTTTCCTGGGGTGGGGGGCTTCACTGGCCATGAGGGAATCTGCAAAAGAGGGAATTCTCCAAGCTCCCCCAGAGTGGGAAAAGGGGGGGGGGTCGGTCTTTGGGCTGGTTGAGCAATCCAGCCACTTCCAGGCTCAGCCACCTTTTGCCCCACAAGCAAAATTCAGCTGACTCTTCAGGTCAGTTCGATTAGAAAAGTCCAAGCAGGAAATTCGGAATTGATCCAAAATGCTAACATTAAGTTCCCTTGATACAGAGCTTCAAACCTGGAAACGTCGTCCATCTCGGGGTCAAACCCCAGAAGATCTCCTGCCAAAGGAACAGGCCTGGGGCCCCAAAAACTGCCCCCGCTTTTCCAGGGAGGGTGAATGAGACTCACTGCATTCAAAATGGCTGGACACAACGTGACGCACTTCTGTCTCTCTCCAGCCACCCAAATCTCACCTTCCAGTCCATTTCTTTAGCCTTCCCAGAGCCTCAAGAAGCAGGACTGGCGTGTGATAGTGCCAGAATCTGAACAAAATACAGACCAGAGATTAATTGAAATGATGAATGTGGGAATCAACTTCAAGTAGCTCCCAAGCACCTGGGTAGGGGAACAGGATAATACAAAAGGGAGAGAGAAAGAGAGGAGAGGAGAAGAGAGGAGAAGGGAAGAGGAGAGGAGAAGAGAGGAGAGGAGAAGAGAGGAGAAGAGAAGGGAAGGGAAGAGGAGAGAAGAGGAGAGGAGAAGAGAGGAGAGGAGAAGAGAGGAGAAGAGAAGAGAAGGGAAGGGAAGGGAAGGGAAGAGAGAAGAGAGGAGAGGAGAGGAGAGGAGAAGAGAAGAGGAGAGGAGAGGAGAGGAGAGGAGAGGGGAGAGGAGAGAAGAGGAGAGGAGAGAAGAGAAGCCATGGCCAAATGGGCGGATCTTGCAATCTGCCCTGGGGGGAAGCCATTGCTGGCCACTGAGTCATGCCTTGCCTCCCCAGGAGGGACTGAAAAGGGCTTAAACAAACATGGAGCGATTCAAAGGGAACATTCCTCAGCTCAGCAGCTCAGCAAAACAATGGGGGCAGAGGGAGGGCAGCCCCACTCGCATTCCTCAAAGGCACCAGCCAGGTGGGCACAGCTCTCAGGATGCACCTGGTTCCTGTCCCATCACATTATGTCAGCAACTGAACACAGCTGCTCATCCCTGGCGCTGGGGGGGAGCCCAGAGGCCTCGGGAGAAGAGAAGCCAGCCCCTGCCCCGAGAAAGGGCCTGCTGGACGGACGCGCCTGCCGGGGTTTTCTCCTGGGCACGGGGCATTACCAGCCTTGGGGCAGGATCTGAACTTGTCTCCCTTAAAAAGGGACCCAGCTCCCTGGTGCTGGATTGCCCTGATCTCCCCTTGCCTGGGGGTGGGGGGGGGGGGGCGAAGCAGTCAGAAGACTGGCAGGACTTGAGCGGCTGGAAGCAGAGTTTGGTTTTAAGGGCTCCGGAGGGCTTGGGGAAAGAGGGCGGGACCTTGACCTTTGAGCAATCCTAATTATGGCAAAGCCATAGCTCTGCAGAGCCAATCAGATCCGGTTTTGCACAAAACAAAGACTTTGGGAAATGGATGGTCCAATCCCAAGACTGGGAGGAGGGAGCCGATGTTGATGGAATGTATGAATGGGCCGAGCTCTTCAGTTGAAGGCACTGGGGTGGGCAGAGGCAGCCCTTCCCTGGTCTCTCCCCAGAGGACAGCTCTCTTCCCAGCAGGCAGCGGCTGCGGGACACAGCCTCCTGGCATGGCAGGATCTCCTGGTGCCTCCAGAGGTGATGGGGGATGCCGACCCCTTTTTCTCCATCTTCTCCTCTTTGCTCTCTTTTGCAGGTCTCGTCAGAATCCCTGAAGTCCCCCACATTTCCTTATCACTCTTCCAGCCAGCTTTCTTCTTGCAAGTGTTGGACGGAGAACTGATAAGGGAATGGGGGGGGCCACACGACCAGAACCCACTCCAGAGGCTGCCCGGAGGCCGGCACTAAGGGGGTGCTGGGGTCACATGAAGAAACACCCCTTTTGCCTTCTTTTGAGTAGCTCAGTGAACTGGATGTCTGAGCAGCCAGAGATATTTAAATAAAACCTTTGAAGGGAGTCTAGCCAAATTCAATTTTAGCAAGTTGGTTCGCTTTCCCGCTGGATTTGAACACAGTCGGAAAGGTGAGGCTACACTCCTCGTTTTGGAGATTTTGGAAAAAACCCTCTAAGGTCTGAGCAATAATTGTGCTTAACCTTTTTGTCAAGTACAATCTACATTTGCCGTCAGGAATTTTTAAAAATCATTACGTTCTAAACATTGCAATTTCCTGATGCTATTTATTTTTCCAGGAGGCTGAGGAGGTCCTTGAAACAGGATCCTGATCCAAATGCGCCATTTGGGTTGAAGGAAACATTTTAATATTTGCTAACTTTTCTCTAAAAGAAAAGCATGTTGAGACCCCGAGAAGTCCCCCAAGTAGCAGAGGTAGAAAAACAGCTCCGGAGATGAGGATCAAAATCCTGATCTGCCGCAGACTGTTGATCCTGGATGGAGAAAGTTGATTTCCGGTCTTTTGAATTGATGCAGGATAGGACCACTGCCTCTGCAAAACAAGGTCCCCTGCAATAAACGCCAAAGGGAATAGAGAATGATTTCATGCAGCAGGCTTAGTAGTTATAAAACTTTTTATTTCCATTTAAATGTACCCACAATAGCATCAACATTTGCTGTTTGGCCAGATGTTCTGAGCACCAGGCCCCTTCCTCCAGTCAGTTCCACAATAATTCTCAGTGACAGCAGCTGCCAGAAGGACGGAGGGTTTTGTTTGCTGCAGAGGGGGGTGCAGAGTTCCTGTGAGCCTTTGAAGGCAAGTACATTAGCCAAAGAACCGGCTGTGGGCATGGAGAGAACCTGCAAGGTGGTACTGAGGAAGGTTCCAAAGGAAGGTGCAACAGCCACAGCCCAGGATCCAAATTCCTGCGCTTCTTCAAAGTGTTATACACCTGCAAGCTCTCCGGGTTTTACACCCAGGTGTGCGTACGCAGGCAACCCCTGTTCAAGGAGTGGCATTCTTGTCTCTCAGGCTGGAGGAAAAAAGGATGCCAAAGAGCAGGTGCTGAGCATTTCTTCAAGGATTGGCAAGAGGTGTGCAGACCCACAATGTGCAGGTGAGTTAATTCAGTAATCAAGTTAATAAAATCAGGCTAACTTGGCTCTTTATTTCAATACTTACATGCCGGCTGTTAATTGAAAAAGTATTCAGAAGACAAACATGGCTAGGAAAAAACCGTGTTGGTTAGTACTTGATAACGATGGAAACAGTTTGTCACAAACTGGTGAACATCAGGAGTGCAATTTCTGATCTGTGAAATTCAACAAATAAATATTTCCCAAATATTCATATTCTGTCGAACAGGGAAATAAGTAGAAAGGACACAGAAGATGGGAGGAGCCGTGTGCCTTGTGTGTGTGTGTGTGTGTGTGTGTGTGTGTAGGGGCTAGTAGGGAGGGGGGAATTGGGTGGGATTAGTGGTGTATTAAGCAGACTAAGCACAAAGGGGGCACCACAAAGTTGAGACTATGGCTTCGTTTGTACAGTATGTACAAAGGGAGGGGGCACTAAGGTGTTATTTCAAGTCACAAAGCAGCACAAAAATCAGGATTGGCCAATAACCATCCAAGTTCCTGTCCTTCTGAGGCCATCCCCTCAGGCATCTTCTGCGTAGGGCTCCAAATTAAAGCGTCTCTTCTTCTTCTTCGGTGAAGGCACCCTGGATGCTCCTGCTGGCTGTTAGGGTCCTTCACATTCAGCTTGCCTGGACCTTAACCCCTCATCCCGTGTCCTGCTCCCCTGTTGAGAGGTGAGGGAAGGGGCTGGTTCCTGCTGGTCTCCTCCTCTCTTCCTGGGACTTGCCTCATTCACTCCCGATTGCATGCCACCCGGTCTCTCTGCATTGCTTCCAACTTCTCCAAATCCTTCTGAAAGTTCATCTGGAGGAAATGAGCTTTGGAAAAACCCACAGAACAGCCAATTTAAAAAGGGAGACTTTACCTTTGAAGAGTCAAGTGCTAAATAGACTCTCCTGAGACGAGCACCTTTCTTTTACCTTTATCCCACCTCCTTGTGGGGGGGTGGAGGATGGAGGCAGGTAAAGAGCCTCTCAAGTGAAGCTTATGCCTGGTTGTAACTGCACAACTGCCAATGTCTACACAACTGTCTAGACCAGGGGTCTCCGACCGTGGCAACTTTTAGCCTGGCGGACTTCAACTCCCAGAATTCCCCAGCCAGCAACTTTAAGCCTGGTGGACTTCAACTCCTAGAACTCCGGCTGGGGAATTCTGGGAGTTGAAATCCGCCAGGCTGAAAGTTGCCAAGGTTGGAGACCCCTGGTCTATACGACAGTATGGAGGTGATTGCCTCCTCAACTTTCCACTGTAGTAGCTTTACAACATTGGCCAAGATTAAGCTAGGATACCATTGGCCAAGATTAAGCTAGGATACCAGCTGGGTAGCAGTTGTTACACTGCCTCTTAAAACCTTCCTTTGAATTCTTCGTTTCTTCTGTGAGCACAAAAAGGGCAGCAGGGAAAGTGAGACTGGATCGTGCCCTCTGGCCCGCCTGATCATGTGGCACCTCTTGGCCAAACCGCTTGGGCCCAGGGCAGCTTGGCCAGGGGTGGAGTTGGCTCTGTTCACCAGGAGAGCAGCAACTCCACCCTAAGGGCACCTCCATGCCGCACCTGGCAACCTATTTGGCGCCTGACAAGGGGGACCAAGTGGGACTTGGGCAGGAGGGGGGAGGGCTGAGTGCATTGTCCTGTCCCGGAGGGCCTCCCCTTCCTGGGAAGCACAGAGCCCACAGCGTCTCCAGCCTGGGAAGAGGCCCAGCCAGCAGGCCCAAATGGGTTTTTGCAGGGGAGGGGGGGAGAAGCCCCCCCCCAGAAAGGAGCAGGGAGGGCCCTGGGAAACGGGGAGGCAGGTGGGAAGAGCCTGTGGCCCTTTTGCTCTGCATGAGGGTCCCTGGGCAGCCAAGGGGGGCTGGGCCCCCTCCTAACTGCCCCCCCTGCTTTTCTGGGCTCCCTGGGGCGGGGGGGGGGCACGTTGGCCTTCAGCTCCACTTGCTAAAACGTTGGAAGCGCATCAACCCCAAGCAAACTCCCCCCCTTCGCCCGACGTCCTTCATCCGGACTGCCTGGGGGGGGTGCAAGAGGGGCTCCCGCACAGCTTCCAGGGCGCTTGTGCTTCTCTGGGGAGGAAGACATGGAAGGCGACCTTCTCCTTTTCTCCCCTCCCTCCATGCAGGCCACTCCAGCCGGCTTCGAAAGCAAGTCGGAGCCCACCGGGCCGCAGCGGAAGGAGCGTCCGCGGGAGGCGCCGTCCAGCCCGGCCTCCGGGGAAACGGCTCGAGGGCTCCGGCGGAGGCAGCTGTCCGGGGTCGGGGCGGGGAGTGGCGGGGCTGCTCGGCCTGGGTCTCCCTCCGCCGCCGCCGGGCCCCTCCAGCGGAGAAGGCCTCGCCGGCCGGCCGGCCGAGCAGC
The DNA here is from genome assembly GCF_049901735.1 of Notechis scutatus. NCBI lineage: Eukaryota > Metazoa > Chordata > Lepidosauria > Squamata > Elapidae > Notechis > Notechis scutatus. Next base: position 19,452,053 of record NC_142019.1, read on the forward strand.
TGCCCTGACCGGAGCCGACCCCTGGCCTGGCCCCTCCTCCAAGGGCGCGCCGGCAGCTGCCCCCGGGCGGGAGGAGGCGGAGGGCCGGGCCCGCCTCCCTTTCGGAGGGGAAGCCCCGCGGGCCCTCTGCCCGGCGCCGGCCTCTGCGTGCCGAGCGCTCCGTGCCCGGCGGCTGTTTTGTCAGCCTGCGAGGGCGGCTCAGTTCAAGGCGGGAAAGCGCGGAGCCGCCGAGGCCCCCCGCCCGGCCGCCCTCTCCTCGCTGGGGAACCGCCGTCCGGGAGGGCCCCTCCGCGGAGCCCCGAGCCCAGGCGGCTGACCCCTGCCCGGCCTCGCTGGCCTGCCGGGGGCGGCCGAGGGGCCACCGGCCACGGCTCCCTTGGAGGGGACGCCTCCTTCCCGGCCTCCCCTCCTCTTCCTCTCCCAGGCCCGAGGGGGCTTCTGGGCTCGGGCAAGCGGCGGGGCTGTTCAGGCCCCACCGAGCATTGCAGCGGCCTCCCCGGCCTGAGCGGCACTGCTGCCCGGCCAGATTTCAGGACCTTCTCCAAGCGTCGCTCCTGCTCCCTCGGATCCAAGGCACCTGGCGACAGTCTTCAAATGGAAACGGTCCGTTCACCTCTGGACCGCCGACGGTTCCCTCCACCAGCTGAATGGACCGGTCCTTTCTGCAGGAGTCAGGTGCCCATCCTTGCCCAGGGCCAGAACCTGGGAACAGACCAGGCAGCCCGCCAGCATCCCGATTGGGCTGCGGAAATTCACCAGCCAAACTTCAGCCAAGCACTTTGGGCCACTTGTGCTGGTTAGGGGCATTGCAGTGGGGGTGAGGGCAGCTTCCTTCCCACCCTGAAATGTCCAGAAAACGGGCTGCAGATATTGGGCCCCGAGGGAGAGATGCTCCAGGAGCACATCAGCTGGAGGCGGACGAGCCTCCCTGCCACCCTCCCTGCCACCCTCCCTGCCCTGTTGCCTCTGAGGTGGGCTCTTCTGGGTGCTTGAAATGAGGAATGAGCTCCCCAAGCCAGAAGGATGGGAAGTCTTCTCGGCTGACGGCTGTCAACACTGACCCCTTATTTTATGACAAATGTTATAGTGAGCGTTTTTGGGCTATGTTGTATCTTAGCTTATTTTACAATATTGCTTTAATAATTGTGTATCACCAAGTTGTCCGATTTCCTCAGTGTTCCTCTCCTTGGCTAAGGCCCAAGGAGCCAGTTGCCAATGGGAGGCTGAGAGCCAGAAGCAGCTGCAGAAGAGATTTGGTTGAAGTTGCTCTCAATTGTCCACTTGTTGGTAGACACGAGACTTTGAATAGCTGGGCACACCTTGCTTCTATCTGTGGCACGTATTCTCACAAACGTTACAGAAGGTCAAGGCATTGAGCCACGGTGGCGCAATTGTTAGAGTGCAGTACTGCAGGCTACGTCTGCTGGCTGCCGGCTGCAGAATTAAAAGCCCCAGATAGGAAGACCAGAATCATGGCCATGAATCCCACCCTCCATCCACTCAGCAAAGTGGACAGAGTCTACTTTCCAAGGAAAATAGGTGGGCATGGAATGTGGGCAGGTATATCAGGTGATTGAAGAAGAAAAAAAAGGACATTGGGAGACTATCTGAAGGACAGTGGAGATGTTCCTTGCTCGCCAGAGAAGACGCCCCAGTTTTTCTCCCCCCACCCCGAGGTTTGACGGTCCTAATTCCCAGCAACCCTTTGAGGTGTGGCCCAGTTCCAGGTGGGCCGGCCGTTGCTTCTTGTCAATGGTGCAACATTCAGTTAGAGCAGAAAGTTGGAGTGGGCTGAAAGCTGCCACTTGGAGCCCCCCAGGAGCCCCTGGCTGGGAGGTTGAGCAGCCCACCTGCGCTCGTTCCCTCTCCTGCAGCGCCCTCTGCTGCACCAGCAGCTCTCAAATTTCCTGCATCTACTCCCCCCCCCTTTTTTTTTTTTAAAGATTGGAGCCTGGTGGGCTTTTTTCCAGCCCTCTGGCAGGAAAAGGTTTTCCAGGATCTTTGAAAGATTTGGTTCAGTGGTTCTGAGATCACATCTGCCAGCTCTTTCAGGACCCTGGGATGGAATCATTCCAATGTGAATCGTTCTCCAAATGGTTGAGCTTTATCACAACGCTACCAGATATACTACAGATTTACAGATTAACAGAGTTGGAAGGGACCTTGTAGGTCATCTAGTCCAACTCCCCACCCAAGCAGGAGACCCTACACCATTTCTGACAGAGGGCAGTCCAATCTCTTCTTGAAAGCCTCCAGGGATGAAGCTCCCACAACTTCCAAAAGCAACTTCTGTTCCATCGGTTGATCGTTTTCACTGTCAGTTTCTCCTTATTTCCAGGTTAAATCTCTCCTTGTTCACTTTCCATCCATTATTCCTTGCCTGTCCTTCAGGTGCTTTGTGAAATAGCTTGACCTCTTCCTCCTCTCTGTGGCAGCCCCTCAAGTATTGGAAGATCACTATCCTGTCTCCCCTGGTCCTTCTCTTCCCTGGACTAGCCAGGCCCAGTTCCTGCAATCATTCTTCATGTTTTAGTCTCCAGTCCCCTCATCATCCTGGTTGCTCTTCTCTGCACTCTTTCTAGAGTCTCAACCTCTTTTTTATAGTGTGGTGGCCAAAACTGGATGCAGGACTCCAGGTGTGGTCTTACTAAGGCTTTATGGAGTGGTATTAGTACTTCCCTTGATCTCGATTGTATCCCTCTGTTCATGCAATTTAGGATTGCATTGGCTTTTTTGGCTGCTGCTGCACACGGCTGGCTCCTATTTAGCTGGTTGTCCACTAAGACTCCAAGATCCCTCTCCCAGTTCCTGCTATTGAGCCTGGTTTCACCCAGTTTATATGTGTCCTTTTGTTTTTTCTTGCCTAAGTGTAGGACTTTCCTTTTCTCTGTATTTCATTTCAATTTCATTTTGTTAGAGAGGGCCCAGTGTTTTAGTCTGTCCAGATCCCTCTGGACCTTGAGCCTATCAAGGTCAGCTGGAAGAGCCACCAGCACTGCAATGGTCAGGAAAGAGGGCCGGAGCCCGGTCAAGAAATGGCTCTATGGCCATTCACCCCGGGCAATTGGGCCCCGGACACCCCTTGCTGCAGGACAGGAGTTAAGCTGATATTGAAGTAATGGTGAAATAGAATCATTAAAGAAAGGATGCAAATGAGGGACAGAATGAAACATGAATGGCAAAAATCAAAATATTTTTTATTTATTTTAAATAATGAAACAGAATTGTTAAAGTGACCTGCAGCGGCTTGTCCCGCGGTGGGAAGGCCGTGGCGAGTTGTCCCCTCCCCCCAGGAACCCCCTTGAGGCAGGGAGGGAGGGAGGAGCCCATCCAGCCGTGCAGGGTCTCCCCTGTGGCTGCTCCCGGGAGAGCCTGGCCTTCCTGCCCTGGTCTGCCTGGCACAGCAGCCAGGATCTGCTCTTCCGAGGGCAGACGGTGCCAATGTGGAGGCTGGCGACAGCCCTGTCACTCCCCTGGCTGTTTTCCAGTGCCAGCCAGTCTGCCAGTGTCCTCTCCCTTCCCCCAGAGCCACGGGGCCCCGATCTCCCCCTGCCTCACCCACTTGGAGCCTCCCCCCCAGACAAAGACCACCGGGGGGGGCAGAGCTGCTTCCTCTGAGCCCGTGACCATTTTCCCCTGGGGACCACTAGGGGCAGCGCAGAGTCCCCAGCAGGGGCGGCTCTCCGAACTGCCTCCTTGGGTGCCATCGTTCCAGCGGGTCTCCTTGCACCGAAGCGGCCTCGATTGAAGCCCATGGAGACCCCGGGAGACGCTGGGCCAGTTGTGCTCAGCTAAGCTCAGCCGTTTCTTGTGGGGAAAACCGGGAGAATCCCCCCACCCCCGGGGGGCAGGAACTGGCCAACCAGCCACTCCCCATCAGGGGCAAGTCAGAGCCAGCACTCCAAAGCCCCTGGCTCAGCCCAGGATGGAGAGAGGCGCCTGGCTGCCCACTTGCCAAAGAACAGCCAGTCTTTGACCTGTGCCCCTTCCCCCCAAAAAGTGGAGACTCAGCCCCTCCAAAGCCCCCCGGTGAGCTTTCTATGGGAGAGAAAACGGGGCCGGGCCCCTTATCGCGGCTCTCTTCGGGCTCCACAAGGAGAGCAGGAGGCTGAGAGGGTTGAGCCACCATTTCTTGAACAAGCCACAGCGCCATAAAAAGACGCCTGGACCGGATGTGCCAGGAGCCCATTATGGCTTAAGCGATAGGAGGGAACAGCCGGATGTCCCTCGCAGCCACCTCAGAAGGAGCCCAACTCAGGGCCACCCAGGCTCCTTCCCCGACAAGGGGGCCTGGGGGGTCCCTGCCGGAGCCCCTTCCTCCTCTGGCCCAGGCGAGAGAGCCGGCCGCTCCCTGCTCTGAAGGAGCCTGGGCCTCACAGCCTTCCCACTCAGCTGGCGGCAAGGGCTGCCCGTCGGGCCTGCAGAGGTCCTCAGGAGGGGCCTTGAGCCCGGGCCCAGGGCCACCTCTGCTGTGTCAGAGGGGAGCAGCCTGCCCTCTCTCTGGGGGCGAGCAGAGGACACGGAGCCCTGGAAGGAGCCAGTGATGGGGGAGGGCGGCTGCTTCCCTCGCCCGGCTGCCCTGCAGCACCCGCCCTGCCAGCCCCCAGCGAAGAGGCGGTAGGTGATGGGGTCCAGGCAGGCGTTGAGCAAGCCAAAGAGGAAGAGGATGTGTGCCAGCGAGGGGCTCACTGCCCTCTCCATGCCCGCGGGCCAGAACCAGTACCACAGGCCCAGCAGGTAGTAAGGGGTCCAGCAGAGCACGAAGGAGCCGACGATGGCCAGGCTGAGGTGCAGCAGGCGGAGACGCGCCCTGGGGATGGGGTTGCGCGAGCGGCGCAGGGGCATCTCTTGGGCAGACCCTGAAAGAGAGAAGGCAGCCGGGTCAGCCTCAGCTTCTCCTTGCGCCCAGGGTCTGGTACGTTCACTGCTTAATGCAGATTTCTCCTAAAACGCTTGTTTTGTGCCTGTCCGTAATGAACAGACATTTCTTCCTGTATTTCCGGAAATACCAGAAGTGACAAAACGGGCCCGTTTTTCGGCCTCCAAAGGCTGCAGAGGCTTCCCTCGAGGAGCCTCTAGGAGGCTGAAAAAGACCTCAAACGGGCCGAAAATCATCTGGGAGGTGCACTTGCACAGTGCAGGTAAGGGGGCGGCAGGGGGGATCGCGCACGCATGCATGGGGGCGTGGTGGGTGTGTGCATTGCCTTCTGGGTGCTGGCATGCACGTAATTTTTGGCACTGGGGCCCAAAAGGGCTAGCTCCCACTGCCCTAGGCTAAATCTGCAGAAGAAGGAGTCCATTCGAGTTTGAAAGGCATGAGTGAACTCCCAGGTGAAGGGAAGCAAAGGTGCTGCCCCACTGTGCCCTCCCCGGCCAAACTCACAGCGGTTGCAGGAGCTGACGTGCCGTGAAATCTCCAAGAGGACCCGGGTGTAGCAAGCACTCATGACCAGCAGCGGGAGCAGGAAAAGGCCCAGGAAGCCGAACATGTTGTAGGCCACCTCATGCCAGTGCTGGGCGAAGGAGCCTTGGGTGGTGCACTGGGTGAAGTTCTGGGGGGAGCGGATGGTGACCGTGTGGAACAGGAACAGCTGCAGGGCCAATGGCAGGAATTGGGGGGGGGGGAGAGAAGGGTTTGGAGCAGAGCCTGATTCTGTGCAAGCCCTCCCCCGAGGCCACGGGCCCCTAGCCCAGGGAGGGGGAGCCTCCTTGCCAGGGCGAGCCGAGTCGGGTACCTGTGGAGTGGAGAGGCTGGCGCTCATCAGCCAAGCCGCGTAGAGCAAGACCTGGTTCCTGCGCCAGGCCCGGGCAGCGGCCAGGGGCTGCAAGATGACCGCCTGGCAGTCCAAGCTGATCAGAGTGGTGACAAAGGCCGAGGCGTACATGGCCAGCAGCTTCAGGAACATGAGAAGCCGGCAGGCCACGTCCCCAGCCTGCCACTGCAGCGTGATGTTCCAGGCCGCGTCCAGGGGCATCACCACCAAGGCCACCAGCAGGTCGGCCACCGCCAGGTGCAGGAGCAGCAGCCGTGCGTGGGAGCCCTTGGCTGCTGGCCTGCTGCTGCTCCAGCTGCTCCACAGCAGGGCCAGGTTGCAGGAGGCCGAGATCACGCACAGCAGCAGGGTGAGCCCCACCCGGACCTGAGCGGCAGCCGAGAAAACGGGCAGCACCACCACCGGCTCCTCCGGGCCTTTGGAAGAGGAGCCCCTCCCCCAGAGCCCGCTCCTGTTGTACTCCATGGGGTGGGGGGTGAATCTGCCTCCCTGGGTGGGAGAGAAGGGAGGCAAGGCGGGTCATTGGAGCCAGCGCCGCTCCCCAGCAGCAGCCCCCTCCCCTCCCTCCGCTGCCCTCCGCGGGGTCTCAGCAGCCTACCTCCTCTCTGCCTCACCAGCCTCCTCTCTGCCTCACCAGCCCTGGGAAAGCAGCCTGAGGGGGCCTGCCGACAGTCAGGGCTGGTCACTCTGAGAGACGCCCTTGGACAGACAGACGTCCCTCGGATTCTGCCCAGGGTCACGTCTGCTCAGCCCCACCCCAGAAGGCAGCCAGGCGGCTCTTGTCAGAGCTGGGGGAGGGGGGGTCTTCACACCTGGCCCTAAGCCCCTTGTTCCACGAAAGAGAGCTGGCCCAGGGGCAAAAATGTCTTTGGACCCAGGAGGGTCAGAATCCAAGGGATTTAAATAAAGGAGTTGTTACGCGGTCTGCCCCCGAGAATGGCCGTGGGGCAGCGGGTTGGATGGCGAGGCTGCAGCCTCTTCCTGGAGGTGCCTGGGGAAGGTGGCCGAGTCCCCCCAGGGCTTGGGGTCCTCTCTTCTCTGTGTTTAGGGGGGAGGGATCTGAGTTGGGGGTCAGTTTGGAGCAGCTTCTAGGTCCCCTGGGATGCTGCTGCTGCTGCTGCTGCTGCTATGGGGAAGGTGCTCCCAGCCCACCCCAGCAACCTGGACAGGTAGCCATGGGGGGGCTCCAGCAACTCCTAATCCTTTGCGTGGCTGTTTGTGGTCCAAGGCAGAGAACGGGACTCCCCCCTCCGCCCCCTCCCTCCCCCGCCTTCTTCTTCCACGGTGGACTTTGGACTTTGCTTTCGAGGGTCAAAGGTTTTCTCAGCAAACACCACGACATTCAGCTCCAACGTATTAAAAAGCATTTATTTCACCCCCTTGGTCTCCATCATAACAACAATAACAATAATAAATACCATCAGGCTCGTCAAAGCCTCGCAAAGCGTCCCGAAGGCTCCGGGAGAAGGACGAGCAGCCGCGCAAGCGCCGGAGCAAGCGGGGCAGGAACCGCCACCAGGGGGCGCCTGCTCCTCCCGGCGCGCGGCCGCCCAACGGCCGGAGGGGCGTCCGGGAACCCGCTCAGCCGGGGGCCGCTCTCGGTCCTCGCCCGGCGAGGGAGCCGCCGCTTCCCGTTGGCCGCTCGGCGCCTGCTCGGAAGGCCGTTCGGGCGCGGGGTCCCTCGGGTGGCCGCTTCCAGCCGCTGCTAGCCGGCCCAGAGAGCGCGCCGCTCCGTCCGGCGGGCGCGGGGCGCCTCTTCTGCTGCTGCTGCCGCTGCCGCTGCTGGCGAGCGGGGCTGGGTCAGTCCCGGCCGGGAGCCGCCAGCGGGAAGAAGTCCTCCAGGAAGGAGAGCAGCTCGTCGGGGAGACTCTGCAGGGAGAGACGGGAGCCGGTGAGCCACCCGCCGCGCCATCATCCCGCGCGGGAGGGACGGGCGGGCGGGCGGGCGGGCCGGGGACCTACCTGGCAGGCGGGCGACGGGGCCGCGACGGGCGGCTCGGGCGGGAGGAGCGCGGCGCGCTGGCTCGGCCGCCGGGTCCGCAGCTCGGGCAGGCGGGAGCGGCGCGCCAGGACTCCGCCTGCGGCGGGGCGGGCAGGCGGGGCGGCGGCGGCGGGCGCGACTCCTGCCCGAGCAGCTCGGAGAGGTGGCCGATGTAGCGGATGGCGAGGCGGAGCGTCTCGATCTTGGTCAGGCTCTGCCCGGCGGGCGCCAGCGAGGCGGGCAGGTAGCGGCGCAGCGCGTGCAGGGCCTGGGCCAGGCGCCTCATGCGGAGCTTCTCGCGCTGGCTGGCGCTCTGCCGCTGCCCGCCGCCCAGCCGCGCCCGCCCGCCCGCCCGCCAGGCCCGCCCGCCCGCCGAGGAGCCGCACGAGTCCGGGGAGGAGGCCGGCGAGGCGCTGCTGGAGCCCGGGCACAGGCAGCCGGAGGGCCCGGGCAGGAAAGCCAGGCCGAGGTCCGGAGAGGCGCAGTCGGCGCGGGTGCTGCGGGCCATGGCTGGGGCGCTCGGAAGGGACGGGCCGCGCGGGCAGCGCTTTATGCCGCCCAGGTGTGAAGTTGGCACCTCGGCCGGGCTTCGCACTTCGGAGCGCGGCGGGGGCGGCCGGCCCTGGGAAAGCGCGGCGGGGGCTGCGGGAGGCCCCCCGAGGCAGCTGCCCCCCCTCCCGCTTGCCCAGGCCGGGGAGCGTTGCCTGCGGGGCCCTGGCAGCTCCCCACGGAGGGGCCGCCCTCGGATTCCCAGCACATGCCGGAGCCTCTCCGAGGGCCCAGGAGCCGGGCAGGCCCTCCGGAGTGAGTGCAAAACTTTCCTCCCCGGCTTGTTGCTGCTGCTGCTGCTCCACGAAGCCCAGCCGGGTCCTGAGACAAAGTGCAGCAGCCATTGTGCTGGGGGGGCTCTTGGCACAGCCCACCCCCCACTTGCTCTGTGCCAAGGACAAGGGAAGGCCCCGAGCCCTGAAGGCCAAGGGAGGCCGGAGGTCTTCCTGCTGCTGTTGTGTGAGAACAAGGGAGAGGAGGAGGGTGAGGGTCACAGGGAGCGCCGGAGACAGGATTGTAGTGTTTGGAAATGACAAAGCAAAGAGGTCTGTTATAAAAGGGTTTCCCCCACTTTCAAAGGCTTCTGCAGGGGGGTGCTAGGTTTTCTACACATATGTTGTAAAAATAACCAATATGGGCGGGTCTCTTCCTTGGTGCATTAGATAAGAGGAAGCCTCCCCCTATTTGCTACCTTCTTAGCTAGTTCTGGAGAGTTGGGTGGTCAGTCATGGGTCTCCTCTGAGGGATCAGACGCTTTCAGATGCTGCTGCTGAGTGTGTGAGACTCTGAAGAGGCCCCCTTGAAATCTCACCCGCCCCAGGCTGGGCTCACGGGGTGGGGTGGGGGGGCGCAGCTCAGGGGCTTTGAAGGGGCTGCCCTGCCTGAGGGGGGATGATGAGATTTGCTCCTGCGAGGGCGGATGGCAGGCAGCCTCCGCAGAAGAATCCCGGGTGGACTTGCCTGCCCTTGGGGCTCCTGGAGGCGGCCGCCACCTGCCAGCCCTCCCTTCCCACCTGGCCTGTCCCAGGAGCTGCAGACTTGGGATGAGGTCTTCACACCAGGCGCTCCGTGTTTAGACAAGGGTGGGCCTCTTTTACACCCGGCCCTGGGAACTCTGCCCCTCCCCACCTTTCCCAGCCTTGGGGAAGAGCCGCCATTGCCAGGAGAGGGAAAGGGACAGGCAGCCACTTCCCACCGATTGAGCCCTTCAGGCTGTGGAGGTGGGCCGGTGAGAAGTGCTTCGCCACAGCGTCCCTTCCTGGGGGTGGGCCTGGAAGGGCAGGGAGAGCAGGGGGGCAGCCTGTGCCAGCTTCCTTCAGGGCAGAAGGGGGCCTGGGCCTGCCAGGGAGGGCAGGGAGCAAGATTGGAGGACCTCGTTCTGCCCCATGGACTTTGGAGGGAGCGCGGAGGCCGAGGGGCTGCTCTGGGGGAGAGAAGGGGAAGCCACTCTTGTCCCTGGATTAGGAAGCAAACGGAGAAGGGGAGTTGCCAGAGGGATGATGGGGGCAGGAGGAGTCAGAGGGTGCCCTGCCCCCCTTTTTTCCCTCCGTGGGGAGCAGAGAAAGGCAGGGATCCCCCTTTGCACAGGCCCTCTGGGCGGAGGAGGCTGCCTGGACTGCGGGCCTGCCTGACACAGTCAAGGAATTGGAGCAGGGAACCCACCGAGGAGCTTGGCCGGGTCAAGGAAGAGGGCAGGGGACTCTGGGGAAAGAGGAGAGCCAACGCCAGGCTGAGAGTCAGCGAGAGCCAGGAGGGCCGGAGCCCTGAGCCCACCTGCAGACCCTGCCCAGGGAGCCCCGGCTGACAGTCCAGACCAGCAGGAGAGGGCCGGGGGAGGGGAGAGGGGAGCTGGGGCTGCGCTGTGGGGCCAGTGGGGAGGCAGGCAGAAGGGGGGCTGCCAGGATCCCTGGGTCTCTCGGGAAACCTTGGTGGGGCTTCCACTGACCTCCTGGGACACATTGGGGGGCGTTTCTCACCGGAGGGACAGAGATGAAGGAGAAAAGCTCTTGGTGAAAGAGAGGCCAAGCAGAGGCAACAGACAAGCTGAAAGGAGAAAGTATTATGACCCCCCCACAATTCAGTCCCTCTGTTCTGGTCTCCAGTGGTGCCTGTGGCTAATGAAAGACGCCCCCCCGCCAGTGAATGAAAAAAAGGGCTGATTGGGGAAGGGGATGAATTGCAGGAGGATCCAACTATAAAGGCCCAGGAAGGCAGCACCAAGAAGACCCCCCCTCAGGCAAATGGAGGGGCAAAGGCTCCCGAGCCTTGGGAGGATGGGGGGGGGGGCAGGGGGAGAGAGGCCCCTCCCAGAGGGTCTCCATTGAGCAGGGCCTTTCTTCAGTTTCCCACACGGCATTTCTGGCTACTGGGCAGAAGAGAGGGGGCTGCTGAATCCATCCTAGTCCACCTGGCCTGGGGCTGGGGGGCAACTCGGGGGGCTGCTCCAGGGCAGCTGATCCCAGGAAGGCCAGCCAGAGCATTAGCAGCTCTAGGGCTGTGTGAATGGCTGCCTGCACACTTCCCAAGCCCGGAGTGACGACAATTAAGGCTCCGAGTGGCGAAAGTCACACCTTTGCAAATGGGGCTCTCTTTCCCACTGCCCTCGGCTGGGAGCCTTTGACCCCGTGCCCAGCCCTGCTTGGGGCTGCTTCCCATCAGGCACTTCCAGCTTCCGTGGGTGGGGCAAGACTGCTTTGGGTTCCTCCCCCTCCCCCCTGGCAGCTCCCAGCTGCAGCCTCCACCCACCCCAGCCAGGCCAAGCGGATCTGCCACAGGGCAGCTGCTGGGCCTGGACTCTAGGCTGCCCAGGCGAAGGCTGGCACTCTGGCCCTGCCCTTGCTCCCTCTCAGAGCTGCTGGACCCCGTGGGAGAAACCGGCTGCCTGCCAGAGGCCCAGCAGAGGGAACAGCTGGAGCAGCCTCAGGCCTTTGGCGGGAGGGGAGCCCGGCCCCAGGAGCTACAGGGCCTCCAGCTGCCCTGCAGAAGAGTGGCGGCCACGGCATCTGCTGGAGAGGCAGAGAGGTGCTTTGGGGCACCTGGCAGGCCTGGCTCTTGACTCCGGAGTCCCTGGTCCCCTCTGCCGTGCACCCCTGATAGCCCCCCTGCTCAGACCTGAGGAGCCTGAAAGGGGAAGAAAAAGACGGGGGCGGTGCAGAGCACAGGCAGCTCGGAAGGCCCCAGGTCAAAGGCCGGTTGCTTTCCCCCACCTCTGGCCCTCCAGCTCCGCATGCCTGGCCGCTGACCTCTCTGCGGTCCCTGGGCATGTGTGGAGAGACGGCCTCCCAGGGAACGATCAGAATTGGAATCAGCGTCTATGGAGATTCTCGGCCATCCAGGTGATGGTTGCCTCAGGTGCCGTTTTCAAAAGGCAACTGGGGTGTTTTCTTCTTTCAAGGAAAAACATGGTCCAGTTGCCTTTGAAAAACGCTCCTTTGGGATGAGAATTGGTAGGGACCTTGGAGATGATGCAGTCCACCCTCCTTCCTGGGGCAGGAATCCCACCTACCATTCTGGACAAATGGCTGCCCCAGCACCAGGAGGCAGGTTCTCCATTACTTTGTAACGCTGACATTTCTGTGTCACCTCCTGACACGTTTAAAGCTTTTCCAGAGGTCCTCTTGACCTGGGTGGCATTGAGACAAGATTCAACGGATAAAGCCAGCTGTGGAGCTGGCCTACCTGCCACCTGCCAAGACACCTGCCTTCCTGTTTCAGGTACACCCAGGCCCTCGGATGGGAGGAATGGAGCTTGGCTTGCAAAAGTCCTATTGGGCTGTTTTTCTGGTGCCTCAAGAGCAAAGGCTGCTCTCTCTCTCTCCCTCCCTCCCTCCCTTCTTCCCTCCCTCTCTCTCTCTCTCTCTCCCTCTCCCTCTCTCTCTCTCTCTCTCATTGCTTTTTAACTAGTGATGGAGCAACGCATACGTTGTTCAAAACAGGAAGGGAAAAGGGTGGCATGAAGTGGCTGCGTTGTGGGCAGCAGCTGCTGTTGCGCCTGCCAAGGACAGCCATGAGGCTTCCCCCTCCTCACGTGGGGCGGCCGCTTCCCCCCTTCCAGCCGTGCCGGGCACTGAGTCAACAGGAGCAACCCGATCTCATCTCAGGGCTGGCCACCGCTCTGCCCTGCCCGAGTGAGCTTGCTTAATAAAGGGGCTGCCGAGGCTGCGGTTTTTCCTGCAAGGTTGTGCTGTGACATTTTAACGTCTGTGCTTGTGAGATGGAGAGAGAGGAAGCGGGATCCTGAACAGGCTGTGCTTTTGGGCACGGAAGAAAGATTCAAATAGTAGGATAAATGTAAGGGCAGGCAACTTCCGCTGGAAGAACATGTTGGCTTCAGGAGACCAAACTTTGCATCTACCACAAATAATATTGTATAAAAATAGACTCTTCTATGGGGACCCGTTGCTGGAGTCCAGCTTTCATCCTTTTCTTCCCAAAGACTCCAGAAATGTGGGCCTTCTGCTCAGCCAGCCCCCCCCCCCCCCAGCGGCCTCTGCAGCCTTGCGTTCTTTTTGCAAGAACAGTGAAACCGTTGTGGTTGTGTGTTCTGACTTGGGTGGTGCAACGTTACAATGCAGGTCGAGAAAGGGTGACCCTCCTGGCCTGCAGCCGGAGCCCGGCCAAGTGATGCGGCCCCAGCAGGTCGGGCCCTGCGATGAGCCCCCTCCCTTTTTGGGGGGGCTTCAGGTGCTGCAATCATCTTGATGTCCCACATAGTTAAGGTAGTTCCCTGTTTCCCAGGTCCCCACGGGGGGCTGTTCCAGCATCTCCACCACCACCTGCCCCCCCTCAAGCTTCATCTCAATCTAAATTCTTCCTCTTTTTCAGCTTGTTCTTTGGAACAAGTTGGAGACAATAAAACAGGAATTGACCAATAGAAACTGACCTTCCCAGCCCAGCAGAGCAACTTAGAACCGTAGGGCTGGAAGGGTCCTTAGAGGTCTTCTAGTCCATCCCCCTGCTTAAGGTAGGCGCCTTATGCCAATCAAAGGGTCGTCTGGTCTACTGAAATCCTTCCGTGACGGAGCACTCACAACTTTGGGAGGCAAAGCTATTGCGCTGATCTCCCTGTGGGAAGTTTATTCCTTCTCGGTTGGCTCTGTCCCCTCGCTCCTTGTCCTGCCCCCAATCCGCTCCTCTGTGACGGGAAGACCGTTATCCCGCCTTCTCGTACCTAACTCCCTCAACGGTTCATCCTAGGATTTAGCCTCCTGCCCCCAATCTTCTTGGTGGCTTTCCTTGGTGAGACCCCGGCTGCCCGATTGCATTCAGTGTTGGCCACCAGGCTATTAAATAAAGGGTCTGAAACTCTTCATCTCGAGTGCAGAGAAGCGCAGCAAAGGCGATGAGGGGATGAGGGTCAACCCCACAGCCAGGATCACTCTTCTTCTTCGTAAACGTAACAACCCTGGGGGTCTTGGTCAGAACTAGACATGTTTGGAGACACGAGAGAAGCAGAAGGCGGCTGCTTTGGGTCTGACGGGTGGTGGGCTCTGGGAAGGGACCTCAGGAGGCTATCTAGTCCAACTCTCCGGCCAAGGCAGGAGCCCTTATATCATCCTGGAGAAATGATGGTCCAATCTTTTCTTGAACACTTCCCACAATGGAAGACCTGTAAGTGCCGATGGCCGGCTGTTCCAGGGCTCCCTTGTCCGCTCTGTCAGGAAATGCCTCTTTATTTCCAGGTAGGACCTTCCTTCGTTAGGCTTCCATCCTTCAGGTGCTTGAGAGAATAAGCCAAGGCCTTCTCTGTGACAGCCCCTCAGGTACTGGAAGGCTCCTATGACGTCGTGCCTAATCCTTCTGTTCGATCGGCTGGGCGTTTCCCATTCCCTTGGCCATCCCTCCTACGCTTCAGCCTCTTTCAGACCCTTTCTCCTCCCATTATCACCTTCGCTGGTGGACCAGGAGGGCCACTGCTCTAGGACAGGCCTTCCTCAGCCCCTCCCTGCTGGATCAGCTCCTCTGAATTCAACTGGCTTCTGTTACAGCCCCCCCATTTGTTATAGTCCTCCCAGTCTCTCCCCACCCCCAAAGCTGCTCAACCCATGAACATGGAGGCTAGCCGGCTGTCGGGATAGGCGCTCCTTGTGCAGCCTTGCCAAGGACGTGTGGCCCAAAGGATGCTGGTGCAGGAGTCCTGTGCCAGCCCTTGCTCCATTGTTAATACCCACTGCAGACACAGAGCGCTGCATCAAGATGTTCGCCATCACAAAATCTGCCAAGGCCTGGCACCCGGTCACCCCCCACGGGGCCCATGCCATCTCCCCCCTTCTCCAGCAGTCACCTCCACACTCCATTCAAGAGACTCTTTAATTTACACTGTTGGGGTCACAGAGTTACAGAGGGGCCTTGCCGCGGCCTCAGAGAGTCCCAGCCCTCCTGCTCCTCGGCCCTCGGGAGTCCCTGAGGTGCCACATCCCAGGCGCTGCTGGTCCTCTGGCCGGAACCCCCGACCCACAGCAGCAGCACCGGCTGGTTCCCCCTACGAGTTGTCCTGGAACCACCGAAGGACGAGCGGCTTGTTCTCGTCCACCCACTTGATGTTGGCCTTCGTCCTCTCCAGGGCCTGCTCAAGCGCCCGGGTGGCAGAGCCGAAGCCCACATCCGCGTTGTCTGCCTTGAACTGCTCCAGCTGTCAGCCAGTCAGGACGGGAAGAAGAAGAAGAAGGAGGAGCATTTTCCCCAACCATCCCTGCTTGCCGGGGCTGGATCAGATCTGGGTCCCCTCCCCCACCCAAGCGTTCAAAGGGCCTCCCCACCTCCTCACCCCGTTCTCCCTTCTGCCCTCGGACGGGGCAGGATGAAGCACTTCTGGTCGCCCAGCAGCCATTTTGAAAAACCCCGGCCAGGTAAACGGAGCCGTTCCAGTTGCCGGCCAGGGAGGCAGCGCCACCTTTAGGAGATGCCTTGGCCTGGTTCTCTAGTGCTTTGCTTCACTGGGCAGATCCATAAAACGAGGACTCGGCTGCCCCCAAAAGGTGGCTGTGGCTCTTTGCAAGGCTCCCGCATAAGCCCACCCGCCGTACCCCAAGCAGCCTCACCTGCTTAAGTTCAAATGGAGACGCAAACCTCTTGGTCACCGACTGGATGAGGCTGGAGAAGGAGAAGGAGCTTCCCCCAAATCTAGGAGGGGAGAGGGGCGGGTGAGTGGCTGGCCTCTAGTCACCCAGCCCTGGGGGAGGAGGGGGCACACTCACTGCTGGAAGAGGGTCCTCCAGTTCATGCGCACAAAATCCCAGGTCAGGGTCTGCCCCACCACGTTGCTGGCAATGCTGTTGATGGTGGACGTGGCATCCTGGCGGCGGATCAGGGAGGAGTTCAGGGTGTACTGAAGGTACCTGCAAGGGATCAACGGGGGCTCCAGGAATGTGCCCCCCCTTTGCACAAGACCCACAGCCTGGCCTTCCTTCCTTCTCACGCAAGGGTACGATTGTTGGACGGGGCCACAAGGATCTTCCGATGCAGGAAAACCATCCCTGAGAGGTGGCCTCTTCCCCAAAACTCTCCCGAGATGGAAAAGGCCCACCTCTCAAGGGAGACTGGACCAATCCTCCCCTTCTCCTGAAATCACCCCCCTGCCCTGGTTTGAGAGTCAGGGGTCGTCTGTGGGGTGCCTGAACTGCGCCCTGGTGCTAAAAGAAATCCCGGCCGCCTCCCCCACTCGTCTCTGGAAGTCGGAGGGAGCCCCGTGGGCTGCCACCCCCACCGCCCTGGCCGAGATGGGCTCACCTCTGAAGGATCCAGGGCACCTGGCTGCAGGTCAGGGCCGAGCGCAGCCGGTCAGCCTCGGAGATCACCTGGGCCTGGCGAAACATGCTCCAGGCGAAGTCCCAGGCCTCCTGGTCGCCGGTTCGGATGGCGCTGCAGTAGATGGCGGAGCGCAGATTGGGCGGGATCCTGGAAGCGAGACGGTCACTGAGAGGCCCCACGGGCAGCGCAGGAGCAGAGGGGAGAGACGGGGGCAGGCGGGGAAGGGGTTTGACTGGGAAGGAGGCCCAGCACGTCTGAAGGGCTGCCTGGGGAAAACGATGGGCCGGGTGGGAGGGTCCCTGCCACTAACTGCCCCCAAGGGGGCTGCAACTGAGGAGGGTTCCTTTGGTCCCAAAGAGCAGGTGGCCGCCAGCAGGGAGGGAGGCACCTGTGCCAGAGGCTGAACGTGCCCTACTCAGAACCGCCCCCTCCCCGCACTGCAAAAAGCAGTTTGCTGGACAGGGTGTGTGTGTGTGTGTGTGTGTGTTTGTCCTCCTGCCCAAGAAAACACAGTGGCCGATGCCTTTGAAGGCCAGTTTGCCCTCCTGGCAAAGGCAGGTGAGGGAGGGAGGATTTGCTGGGCCTTCCTGCCCCCCCCCCAAAATCCACTCCAGCCTGGAAATTAAAAAAAAACTTCAGCTCAGCCGGAGTGATGCTTTCCTGGTGATGGCATTTCAGTGGCATTTTCTTTGGCTACCAAGAGAACAAACTTTCCGGGGGGGGCGGGGGGCAGGGAGGGGCTGACTCTGCAGTAGCCCTGAAAGAGCCAAACCCCAAAGATGCGGAGCGGGGGCTGCGCTCTGGCCCAGGAAAACCGGCTGAAAACCCCGACCCACCTCGTCTCCTGGCACCTTTTCCTGCACGGCTCCCTGTGGAAAGGCCCCTCCAGCCCTGCCTCCTGCCCCTCCAAGCAGCCTCCCCACCCACCAAGGGGCACCACCACAGGCTGCCTGGGCTGTGGGGGCGGGAAAGAGGGAGGAGGGCATTGGACTGGAACCCCTTGCAGCCCCAGGGAGGCGGGCATCGGGGGATGATGGGAGAGCTGGGGGGCAGCCATGGCAGTGCAGTGGATGCCTGGCCCCCTTCGCAGAGGGTTGCTGCCATGCTGGGGCATCGCTGCCCTCTCAGAAACCCTCCGGCCCCAGGATGATGGGAGGACATCCACCCCCTGCCTCGTTCCTGTCAGGGCAGCGGGGGGGGGGCAGGAACCCCTTTTCCTTAGGCCTCTGTGAGGGAGGAGGGATATCTGTGGGGCTGCGAGGAGGGGCATGAAAGGTGCCCACCTGGAATCCCACCTGCATTTAGTGGGCTGCCTTCTTTAGCAGAGAGCCCTTCCCCCTCCTTCGTCTGCTGAATGGGGGAGGGTCCCTGGGGGCTCGTGGTGAAGGCAGAGGACACGAGGGGAGAAGAGAGGTGAGGCCCGAAGAGTAGGGTGGGCGCCTCTGCTCTGGCCCAGCACCTGAGGGGAAGAGGTGGCCAGAGGCCCCTCGTCCAGCCCAGGGGAGTGGAGTTGGGAAAGCCCAGGCCGTTGCCTGCTCCCCAACACTGAGCAGGAGGGACCAGACTTGCAGGGGAGAAGATGGTGGCCTGCCCAGAAAGCAGCTACGCTCTCCTGCTGGTGCCCCCTCGCCCCCAGGCCCAGGCCCTCTCTCGCCTGTTGACGGTGGGGTCGGTTCTCCAGGCCTCAAACCAGGAGGAGGCCAGTTTGTTGCACTCGGAGACGCCATTGGAGCAGGCAGTGCTGATGGCCAGGATCTGGTTATACCTGAAAGAGGGAGAGAAGGCAGGGATACGAACTCAAGGGGAGGGACTCCTCCCCCTTTCTCTTGCCATGCACAGACAAGCCCCCCCCCCCAAATCCCTCCTCATCCATGGAGACCCACTGGTTCATCAAGCCGTCTGGGATTTCGGTCCAGTTGCGGGTGACGTCCCTAAAGTGGTCGAACAAGGGAGTGACCTGCTTCCGGATGTAGCTCTGTAAGAGGAAGAGGACGGTCTGACTCGGAACGCAGCTGGAGAGCAGCCCCCTCACCCCCACCCGGGATCCCCTCTGTTGGAAGGGAAGGGGGCAGCCGAAGGGCCGAGGCCGGCTGGAGCTCACACCTGCATCGGCCCGTAGACTTCGCTGCGGTCAAACATGAGGCGGAAGTAGTCCAGGTTGTCCAGGGCCGTGTCCCAAGGAAGGTACTCCCTCTCCCGGCTCAGGTAGCGGGTGGTGCTCAGGGCCAGGTCGCTGCCCACGTGCTTGGCTCTGAAAGAGCAGCAGAGGGGCTGGCTGTGGGGCTGGCCGCCTCGGCCTCAGGACTTGGCCTGGGTGGGTGGGAGCTTCTGGGGGCAGCATTTCAGCACAGCCCAGGGATTTGCCCAGGGTGCACCAGTCTTCAGTCCCGGCCTCCTCCGGGATGCCAGCTGGGAGCCAAGCTGGCCCAAGGAATGCCTGCCAGCCGGGCCTGCCCAACAGAACCCGGATCCCCTGCTGGGAAAACAGGGGCCGGCTGCTTTCACTTCTGGGGTTGGCTTTGGGGGAATGGGTGGCTCCCCTCAGGTGGAAGTTGGGAGTCCCAGGATTGTGGTTGTGCAGCAAAGTAGTAATGTGGTATCTCATTTAATGACTGCTTCACTCAGCAACCAAAGATTCCAGTCCCAATTGTGGTCATAACTGGAGGACTATCTGTAAGTCCTTAGGCAGAGTGAGGAAGGGAAATCCTCGGAGCTTCAGTAGACTGGAAGGCAATCTGGTTGCAGTTCTGCTCCCCAGCAACAGGGGGAGACAAAGGGATTCTCACCTGGCCAGGTTGAAGGCATCGTCGATGATCTGAGCTCGATTGAGAACGGGGATCTTCTGCAAAAGGACAAGGCAGTCAGAGAGACGGAGTCAAGAGCTTGAAAGAGAACAGGAATCCCTTTGGCTCGCAAGCTCCGATCCTGCCTGGAGACCGTTGCTAGTTGTGTCGGCAGGGAGCTCCCTGCACTGGGGGGCCCTCAGAGGGCAGCCCCTCATCCCGAAACGGAGAGCGAGAGCTGAAGCCTTCGAGAGAAGCTGGTTGGGGGCGCTTGGGAGGCACGCAAGGTGCCTGGGGACCCGGAAGGAGGAAGGGCTCGGGGAGAAAGGAAGCGCTCCCTGCTTTCCCACTCGGTACCTCTTGAGGCCTTCCCTCCCCCGGGGCCTGTTTCAGCGCAGCCCTTCCGGGACTGAGAGGGGAGGCGGCCCTTTGACAGCCTACCTGAAGGTCAGCATTCAGCTGAGACATGAGCTTCTCCCAGTTGGCCAAATCATAGTTTACCCGGAAATAGCCCACGACATTAATGTTGAGTAGCAGCCACTGGGCAGGATCGGCAGAAATGGAGAAGTTGGCATTTTGAGCTGCAAACAAGAAAGAGAGGTGGCCCTGGCAGAGCTCCCATGCTCCTCTTCGGGGGGCGACAGGTGAATCTTAGAGATTGTGTACGCTTTCAAATCTCCCAAGCTCCCTTTTGAAGACCAGGAGGAGGCCCCCAAGCTTCCCCTCATCTCCTCGCCACCGACTGGCAGCAGATCAAGCCAGGGCAGGCCAAGTGGGCGCACCCTGAGCCATCTTGGGCCAGCTAGCAAAAGCCACCTGGGCAGCCTTAAGCAAACTTGTAACTCCGTACAACAACCAAGGAATTATACCTGAACTTTCCGTGAGCCAGTACACCTCTGCCTCCTTCCCTGTGCTCAGCCAGGAGATTGGAACAATCCAGGTGTAACTGCGGGAAACCGGCTGTCAGTTGAGCAGCTCCTCGCTCTGCCTCAGCCTGGCCCTCTTCATTCCTGGACGGCAGGAGCCTCGTCTCCCCAACAGCGGGATGTGGCCCCCACCCTCCAGATATGCGCCGAGCCAATTCCTCCCTCTCGCTGCCTCTGGACGAGGCTCTTTCCGCCCAGAGGTCGGACCTCTCCCTAGGGGCTCCAAGCTCCGGACTTACTTGAACGGTGAGGGTCGCTCAACAGGACTTTCTGGGTCCAGCAGAAAATGTTGTTGGGTGATGATGCCTGAAGTGGTATTAACTGTGAGAACCGGGAAGCCCATCTGCAGGGTCCAGCGGTCCATGATGGTCTTGACGTTGTCTGGGAGACTCACGTTCTTCCTGGTCACCGCCTGTCCCAGGAGCATCAGAGAGACTCAACCTGAGAAGGTGGCTCCTGGCTCTGGGCTTCTGAAATGCCTAATCCCAAGATGGGCTTCCTGGTAGGAAACGCTCCCCAGGCAGCCTGAAGTTGACCGAGGTCCCACCAGCCTTTGAAACGCAGCTCCTCTCTCTTATGCCATGGGCCTGTCCCTTCCTCAACTGGGCTGGTTGTTGGCAACATGGGCATAAGCCCACCGAAGGGAAGAGGAAATGGTTCCCACTGGAGTTGGCAGACACAACAGCCTGCAAGTTCAGGGGACCCATCGGAGTAAGATGGAGTACCCAAGGCTGAGAACCAAGGCCACTTGCCAGGCAGCGGAACTTCACGCTCATCCCCTGCTGGGGACCCAGGGATCCTGTTACTTTTAGTGTGAACTTTGCACTGGAGCCTTCAAAAGGAAGCAGCGCATGGCAGAAGGACTAGGATGATGGGGAAAGAAGAGAGGTAGGAAAACATCCTGGGATTCAGTCATTCTGTGGAAGCAGCTAAGAAGGGGCTTTAAAACGTACCGTCTGCAGTTGTTCCCAGAGGTCATCGCAAACAGTATTTTTATACTGGTAGGTCTCAAAGTAGGACTGTGGAGGAAGGAGAGTCAGGTGAGCCGAACTCCCAAGCCCAGCAAAGCTCCAGGGGCCTTTGGGTGGGTGGGTGGGTGGGTGGGCTGGGCTGCTGGCCCTTCCCTCTGCAGCTGGCCGGCTTCCTTCCCCTGCCCTCAGGACAGGGAGGGGCCCAGCCCGAAGCCACCACAGCAGCCCACCCAGGTGTTGGGGGAGTTACCTGGCAGACGGGGAATCCAACCGCCCCAGAACCTGATGATGGCAGCCGCCGCCATGGAGGGAGATGCCAGGGCCACAGGAGGGGGCACAAAACCCCCCGTAAAGTGGGTCAGAGCTGCTGCTGGGGCAGCGAGGAAGCTACCTGCGGCAGGCAGGTGGGCGGGACTCAGAGGGATCCCACCAAAGGGCCTCCTGGTTGCCGCTGGTTCTTCACCAAGGTTGTTCTGAGCTCCCTCCCGAAAGGGCCGCCTGGAGCCCCACTCAGGCCCAGCAGCACAGCCATATGTGGCCCCGTGGGGCGAGTCGGTGGGCGTCAGGGAGGGGAGGTGAAGGCGGCAGCCCCTTACCTGCAGCCCTTCACTGAACACGGGCTGGGTGAGGAACTTGGAGAGCATTCGGATCACAGCCGCCCCCTGCAGGGAGAAGAGAAGCTGCAATAAGGCAAGCACAGCCCCCCCCCTCCCACTGCCCCCCCTTTCCTTCCGGACAGAGGGAGAGTCTGCAGAGGAGGAAGGAAGCTTCCAGAAGGCCCTGCAGAGCATGGAGCAGGCCTGGCCCCCGGCTTCTGGTGGGCAGCCCTGGGGACCGTCTGAGGAAGAAGAATGCAGCAAATCCCTCTTGAGTTCTCCACATCCCATGTTTCATAGCTGTGAGGAGGCTCAGCAAACAGATTCTGAATTCACAGAATGACGGAAGGGACCTTGGAGGTCTTCTAGTCCAGCCCCCTGCACCCACAACTTCTGGAGGCGAGATTAATTGTTCTCACTGACAGGACATTTCTCCTTAGTTCTAGGTTGGATCATCCTTGGGAAGTTTCCATTCCTTCCTCCTTGTCCTGCCTTCAGGTGCTTTGGGGAATAGGTCAAGCCCCTCAAATATGGGAAGACTGCTATCAAAGCGCCGGCTGGTCCTTCTCTTGGTTAGACCATTTCTGCAACTATTCACCACTCATTGTAGCCTTCAGCGCACTGATGGTCCTTGTTGCTCTTCTCTGCACTGTTTCTAGAATCTCAAGACCTTTTTTGTATCGTGGTGACCAAAACTGGATGCAATATTACAACTGTGGTCTTCCCAAGGCATCATAAATTGGTACTGATGCTTCACATTATCTTGATTCAATGCAGCCTGGGGCTGTGTTGGCTTTTCTGGCAGCTGCAGCAGCAACAACACACGGCTGGCTCATATTTAAGTGGTTGTCCACTAGGATTCCTAGATGCCTCTCGCAGTTACTGCTGCTAAGCCAGGTGCCACCTATTCTGTACCTGTGCATTCAGTTTTTGTAAGTAAGTGTAAAATCTCATCACTGAAGAGCATTTGGTTGTACAGGGCCCGGTGTTCAACTCTGTCAAGATCCTTCTAAAGCGCTAGCTATTCCCCCTGGCTTGAGGTGACCTGCAAATTGGATGAATTCTAACTCCTCTTCTAAATCATTGATGAAGATATTGAAGACAACAGGGCCCAAGACAGAGCCTTGAGGTACCCCACTGTATGCAGTTCCTACATGCTGAGCGGGGTTGATCAGCCAATTGAGAATCCCTCTGGGGAGGGGTGTGTGCTGTCTATCCCACATTTTTCTAGCATTCCAAGAAGTGGGTTGTGGTCTACTTTGTGGAGTGCCTTACTGAAATCCAAGTATATTATGTCTGCAGCATTTCACTGGTCCACTAATTTAGTCACTTTGTCAGAGAATGAGATACGGTTTCTTTGGCATGATCTGTTTTGACAAACCCATGTTGGCTTCTGGTTATAACTTGGCTTGCTTCTAGGGGTTTGTAGAAAGCCTTTTAAAGATGGGCTACTTTCCTTATGTTTCTTGAGACGAGCTTACTTTTACCAGCACCCCTGATAGATTGGGCCCTTTGGGAAGGAAATGGATCCTGACTAAGAACCCTGAAGTTCTGATAGAGCAAACCGTGACCTCTTCGGTGATGGGTGAAAGGCCAAAGCCTTCCCTGGCTCTGCTCCTGCTGGAAGGGCTCAAGCCGCCTGGGAGCAAGGGGGGAGGGGAAGCCCTCCCACTCGACTCGCACAGCCTGTCCAAGGTTGATCGGGGGTTTTTTCTTTCACATGCCAGTCCCGCCTCCCAACTTGCTTATCACACCCACCCACCCTCCCTCCTTTGACGTGGCCCTGCATTTTAGCTTTTCCCCGCCTGGTGGGATGCATCACCCTTCTCTTGCTGTGGGATGGATTTCCCTGCTCCTGGCATTGGCCTGCATCTGCCCAGAATCCCTTCTGGGGTGAAGGCGGCCCGGCAAAGCTGATAACAAATCCCTCCTTGGTTTCACCAGGCCCCCTTCTCACCTTACTGTAGGAAATGGCGTCAAAGACTTCACTGATCTGAGCTGGAGTGTTGATTTCCTCTGCAGGGCTGGAGAGGGGGTGTGAGGAAGCCAGGGCATCAATGGCCATCACACGGTAGACGTCATTGGGTACAATCAGGTCTTCCTGAAAACGGATGCATGGAACTCAGATCGCAAAGCCCCCCGGCGGGCCCCGGGTCCTTCTCCCACCAAAGGCCACAGGGGCAGCAACCGTGGCCGTTCCTCCTCCTAGATCTGTCCTGGGGACCTCGGATCCAGCAGGATCACCTTTGTCCCTGGAGAAGCCCTTTCTCTCCAGGACCAGGAAAGGCACGTCTAGATGAGCTTTCTCAGCCTTTCAGAGTCTTGGGCTACAGGCACCAAACACTCTCAGCCAAGCCAGTTAAAGGCCCAGGGCTGCCTTCAGACAACATGCTGAGCCTGGGAGAAGAGAAGAGCCAACCAGTACATGAATTTGGCACGTTTGTGGCTCAGTGGACTCTACTGAACCAGGAAACGGGTTCAATGAGTGGAGTCAGTAATCACATTACACATTGTGTGTAAACTCCGCTTAGTGAAAGAGCTGCTGCGGCCCAGGAATCTTGGCGGTGGGTGAAATGGACTTCCAACAAACCCCTGAAGCCCCAGGACTCTTCCTCCGCCTGGGCTTCCTCTTTCTGGGACTAGCCGGTTTTCTGCTGCCCGGCTCAGCCCTTCTCCCGACCCCTTCAGCATGTGCTCGGCTCTTGGCTGCAGGCCCGGGAGGCCCCCGGACTCCAGACCCATCTACCCTTGTAGGCAGTCTAGATCTCGCCCTGGGCCAACTCTTCTGCTGCAGGGGCCCCTTTGGGCTGGTCCAGACCAGGAGAAAGTGAGTGGCTAGTGTGAGTTTGGACAAGGCCCCTCCCCTATTGCGCTGCTCAGCCCCAGCCCTTGGCTGATCAGTTGCCCTGGCCCAGGGGGTGCCCCTGTTGCCCCCCGTCCCCATCCAGCACCCCACATGGCACTTACAATATTCCATGTGGACTCGGCTTCATTTGCACCCAGATATTCCACATACGACGCAAAGCCCTCGTTTAGCCACAGGTCATTCCACCACTCCAGGGTTACCAGGTTTCCAAACCACTGTGGAGAGGAAGGAGACACTTTTCCTAGGAGCCCCCGGGTACGTGAGGGGATGGCGTGAGGGTGGCAGGGGTTCAGCCAGAGTGGATTGCCCAGAGGTTCCCTGGCATGCCCTCCACGTTGGAAGGGATTCAGTTGCTCCAAAAGTACAATCTGGAAAATACCTGGTGGGCAACTTCATGAGCAATCACTGTCACAATCCGTTCCTTGTTGCCGATGGAAGAGAAATTGGAGTCAAAGAGTAGCGCACTCTCACGGTATGTGATCAGCCCCCAATTCTCCATTGCTCCAGCATTGAAATCAGGAAGGGCGACTTGGTCTGGGAAGAGAAGTCCGTGCCAACTGAACCCAAACCACCCCCAGCCCTCCCCGTTCAACCTCGAGCCACCCCCCCTGATTCAAGGCATCGCCCCCCGTAGCCCTGCAAGGGGAGCAGGGAGCTTAAATGCAAGGGAGTCGCTCGTTGACCTTCTTCTGTGTGGTGCTAAGTTGCCAACAGTGCCCAAGACTCTCTGGGAATGCTGAGTGCAAGAATTGGGCGGAGATTAAGCCCATGGGGGAGGGCCATGCCCACAGGACTCCCCTCGTGACTGAAGGCTACACAGGTCCCCTCACCCCTGCCCAGAGTCAAGACTCCCACCTGTGACTCAGCCCTCCTCACCCACCTAATCTCTCCAGAGGATAAGGCACATTGTACTCCCTCTCGAAGAAGTTGAGGATGGGCCAGGAGACATTAAGTGCATAGTCTCCCTGGCCCTCCCTGATCGACGTGGGGCGGCCCCAGATCTGGATCTGAAAGAGGAGCCAAGAACAATGCTCAGGAAAGGCCCCTCTTCCAAGGCAGAGCGGCCGAGAGGATGCCCTCCCAGTGGGTCCCCCTCCAGAGCAGGCCTACCAGGGTGTTATTCTGGATAGCAGACACATTCTCAAACTCGCTGACAATAAAAGCAAGCAGGTAGGTAGACATCCTGAGGGTGGTTTCAAATTCAGTCCGCGTCCAGGTCGATCCATCCATTGTCACTTCCTCCGTCTCTGGAAGGAGAGGCAGGGAGGAGGAGGGGTGAGCTCAGCCCCCTTCCTTGACCCCCCCTCCTCAGGAGGAATGGGCTCTGTCTCCCCAAGCACAAGGAGGAGAATCTGGGGAGGGAGGGAGCCCTTCTCTCTTTGCCCTTAATTGGCCCATCATCCTTTGGGCAGAGGCCCCCTGACCCCTTCTCACTCCCTCGCAGTGTCCACTGACAGGCCTGGGTAGCCAGAGGCTGCTGGGACAGTGGTCGCCAATCGGTGGGCTGGGGACCACAGGTGGTCCGCGAGAAAATTTTGGTGATCCGCAGAGAAATGTCACCCCCAAGCACCCCACAAAGCAATCCACACTGTGTGGGAACACAAGGCTTGCGTCACTTGCATTGCGCACAGCACAAGGTGGTGAGCGGAGGGGGGAAAGGGCAGAGGGGGAAAATTTGCCCCATTCGCCCCACGTGCCTGGCCTGGCTCCCAGGCCGCTTCTTTCCACTTCTTTCTTCTTCTGCTTTTGGCTGCGTGCAAGGAAAGCAGCCAAAGTCTTTCTTTCTCTCCCCCAAACTCCGCCAGAAACGAGTCTTTGGGACCCTGCAAGGCCTCCTGCTCCAAGAGGCTGCGCTGGCAAAGACTCATTTCTGGCGGAGTTTGGGGGAGAGAGAAAGACTTCTGCTGCTTCTGCTGCTTTCCTTACATGAAGCCAAAAGTCTCTCTCTCGCTCTCTCTCCCCCTGAGAACGGAGCTGGAGACGGTATCCTGCGATCCCAAATAAAGAATGATTGGTTGGTAGGAAAACAGGGTGGGGGGTTTTCCTGCAGGCTTTTGGGGGGATTTTCCCAGAGTCTCTGGTCTGCCGGATTTAAAATTATGAATTTGGTGGTCCCTGAGGCCCAAAAGGTTGGCGACCCCTGCTCTGGGGGCCTCAGCAGGAGGGATCTCCTTGCCCTGTGTGCAAGCAGAGCAGTCCTCCCCTTTGGAGGCAGAGGGCGGGTTTTCCCCGCCATGGAAGGCAGCCCAAACCTTTGAGCCGACAGAGCCTTGAAAGGCTGCGGGGGTGTTCTGGCCGTCAGAGGGCAAATTGCCTATTTCAAGATTTTGCCGCCACCCAACCAACTCCTAAAGCCTTAAGCAGCCTCTCTGCATTTCTTGTAGCCCCAGAATCTTCTTCCCACCCCCTTGAGACACCCCCCAAACGCGCCCCCTCCTGCTGAGCCAGTCATCTCCCAGCCCCATTCAGGCCCCCTTGGCTTCAGCTCAGCCCCCAGTTTCCACCTAGAGGGAAGGTTTGCCAGCCTCTTAGACCAGCCCTGGTGCCAGCCAAGAGCCCCTACATCCTCCCCACTGCCCAGGGGAAGCCCACCCACACCCCAGTTAGGCACTTACTTTTAGCAGGCATGTTGGAGAGCGCCTTATATTGGGGCAAGTAAATCAGTGTGATGGAGAAGTTGGCCTTCATGGCTGGCTCATCAAAGCAAGGAAAAGCTTTGCGGGCATCAGCAGCCTGCATCTGGGTTGTAGCCACCAGCCTGGAGAAAGACAGGCCCCAGATGGTCAGTCGGGATGCCCAGGAAACTTCCTACCAAGTGGCCTTGCTCTTTCTATTCCATCTGGCGCCTCTTGAGGGGCTACAGACACAACCACAGGACAGGATCCGTCTGCAGAGCAAAGACTTCCCAGCCCAGGGGGCGGACGGGCACTTAGGAGGATCCGCTGCTCCATGGGGAGCGGCCGAGAAGTTCTCTTTGTCTCATGGCTCTTTCTCAGAAATAACATTTCCTGAGACACAAGTAGGGGAGCGACCCAGTTCGCGATGGATCGGCTCATGGGGCATCAGCTGCCTCCTAGGAAGATGCAGCTGGGCCAATCACACTCCCAGCCCAAGTCCCAAAAACTGCAGTGACTACCATGATGGAACAGATCTCTGCGGGTCCCCTTCCTGTCCCCATACTTCCCCCCCCACACACACACCTCTGTCCCTTCTCCTTACTTGGTCACCCCTCCTTCTATATAGGTGCTGCGGTAGAAGCCGGCCAGGTCATCTGCCAGCTCCCCAGTGAACATGGTGTGCAGAAGATAGGACTTGTCCTGCTGGAGTTTCTCTCGGAGTTTCACCACCAAGTACTCCGTCTTCTCCTCCAGCCAGGTCCTTTCGATGGCAGGTGCGACGGCATCAATTCCTTTCAGGGATGCCAAAAATGTATCCTGCAGAGTGTAATTCAGCTTTTTGCTGTGGATGAGTATGAGGTCCGTGGGCTCCTTGCACTGGAACTCCACCGTGCTTCTGCCTTTGAAAATGTTTGGGGTGATCTCTGTCAGAAATGGCTGCAGAGAGATATTGTAAAATGTGGGCATCAAAGTTTTGGGCAATCGGAAGTGGTCCCAAGGCTCCAAAGGCTTGGTTGTGATAGTGCTCTTGGCACTGGCCGTGGTGGCTCCGGTGGCGCCGGCCGTGGTGGCTCTGGTGGCACCGGCCGTGGTGGCTCTGGTGGCGCCGGCCGTGGTGGCTCTGGTGGCACCGGCTGTGGTGCTTATGGCACCACCGCCAGGCTTGATGGTGCTGCTTGGGGCCTGGTTGGCGACCGCTTCGTCTGCCCGCTGCTTCTCCTGGGAGTAGACGACCGAGAGGGCGATGATGGTGGCCACGGCCCCCAGGCCCAGGACGATGCCCACGATCCCCAAGGGCTTGCTGATGAAGAATCCTTTGGCCATGGCTGAGGAGAGGCCGGGGCGGGTCTCGCACACAACAGGATCCGCTAAGGCGCTGCAGGTCCTTTATATAGATGCTGTCTCTGGGGATTTATCCGTGTGATGAAACATGTCAATTATTAAGCTGGGAATGGTGGGCAAAGGTCACTTCTGCTCTGTGGCCATCTTCTCTTATCTTGTGAGAGAGTTAATGGAGAACTGGGTGCACCTTGATGCGGTTCCTGTGGAGCAAATCAAGCCCAGTTTCAAAGGACCCCCAGGGCAACAGAGCCGCCTGCCTCCCACCTGCCTCTGCACTTGGCCGAGTCCCCGCCATTCAGGAGGAAGTGCTGGCCTTGCGAGGACAGGTGGACGTGAGATTTGAGCCCAGCCGGCACACTCACTACCTGGAATTTGCCAGCCTCTGGGGTTTCCCCAAGACCCTTTTGCCACCCTTCTCGTTATCATTTTCATCCGTTTAAAAAGTACAGGGCTTTTTCTTGAAAATATTGTATTTATGTTAATAAATCAGTGGTTCTCAACCTTTTCCTCACCGTGGACCCCCCCTTAAGTGCCTTTTGTGGCCCCCAAGACTTAATATTTAAATCATTACATTTCCTCAAGCCTTTGCAGACCCCCTGTGAGGACATTGTGCCCCCCCCCCAGGAGTCCGCAGACCACTGGTTTACATGATTCAATAAACAAAGCACTTAGCACTAGCACTTAGAGTGATATACCGCTTCCCAGTGCTTCCCAGACCTCTCTAAGCAGTTTACAGAGTCAGCCTCTGGGTCCTCGTTTTACTGACCTCAGAAGGATGGAAGGCTGAGTCAGCCTTGAGCTGGTCAGGATCAAACGCCTGGAAGTGGAGTGCAGAGTCAGCCTGCAGTACTGCATTCTAACCACTGCGCCACCATGGCTCATTCCATGAATGCATCATTTTTAAAATATGGTAAATCAATAAATATAATCCCTAAATATATCTGATTATATCAATAATATAATAATAATTATATAATATATGATTATATCAATAAATATAATCCCTACAAACCAAAGCTCTTTTGGGGTCTTCCATAATTTTTTAAAAAGCAAGCAGGACATTTCAGAAATATTGTCCTAGGCTAACATCTCAGTTGTAAACTTAGAAGCAATTAGCATTGTCTGCTCCACCTGTCAACCCTGAAGCTGACCTGACCGGGCCATATTGGAGCTTCAGTGTTGCCACACTGGAGCTGAGGGAAAGGGAGGGGGATTAGAGATGGGGGGGTTGTGTAGCCAAAATGAAATACTTTCCCTTGAGAACCAAGGACATTCTCACACCTGGACCGTGGCAGGAGGAGTGGGGTCACCGGGCAACCAGACGGCGTCTTGATTGGACCATGTCACTGATTGTTTGGGGTTGTGGGAAAACTTTCTCTTTTAATTAATAATTAATTAATAAAGCTATTCTTTGGGGGGATTCACCTCCTCGGAGTTTTCCTTGCTTTGGGACTATTACTTGGAACCCTGACATCACCCTTTACATGTGAGATTTCCCACCTGCTCAGACATCAGAGTGTGTCCATGTGTGCCAAGCCCTGTATGGGGTGGAGGCTGGAGATCGTGACTCGGTTCTGTCCAGGCCAGACCGTCCCTGGGTCTGGGTCTGAGGAAGGAAACCTCCTGCAAGCCGGTTTGTTCCATTGTTTAACCTCAGCCAAACGACTTCCAGCGGCTGCATTTACCTTCTCCGGGGGCCTCCCCCGCTGCTGAGCTGAGGTGCCCTCCACCCTCCCGATTAACTGGTTACCACTGCCGGGATTGTCTCTGGCTACGGCTGTGTGGTCAGAAAACCTGGTTGAGCTGCTGGTCTTCAGCTGCAGGAAAATACCTGCTGCTCCTCAGAACAGCAGCAGCAGGAGGAGGAGGAACCGGTGGGATCTGGCTGTAGGACTTGCTCGTCCCTATTGCAGCTCTCCCTATTCGGTCATAATCTATTGATTTAGAACATTTGCCTGGCTGCTCAACTCACTCACAATGATTCCAGGTGGCCAAATAAAAGCCCAAAGGGAAATGACCCCCCCCCTTCCTCCTGATAACAAGCAAGAAACCTGCTTGATGGCCTCGGTGTCACCCTGATCCCAGGTCTCCAAGGCCTTTCGAAAGAGTGTCAAGGTGGAGGAGGCCAATTTTATCTCCACGGGGATGATGTTCCAAAAGAGGGGGCCACCACAGAGAAGGCCTCTCTTCTGGGTCCCACCAGAAGGACCTCCTTGCAAGAGGAGGACACCCTAACATACTCTGCCTCTCGGCTAGGATGGGTCTTCAAGTAAATCTATGGC